>NW_025125871.1:0-1093 GCF_004010195.1 Chiloscyllium plagiosum | reverse complement strand
TTGAAAAGAGTTGGAAATGGGTCACAGAAATAAAAAGATGTAGGACAGGTGGAGTAAATGGAAAAAAAATAGAAACATGACTAACAGCTGATTTGTAAAACAACAGGGACAGAGGCGACGAACTGAAATGTTTCAACGCAATGCTGAGTTCAAACGGCTTTAAAGTGCCTTCCTGGTAGATGTGGTGTTTACACTGTGCGTCACTGGAATACTGCAGGAGTCCAAGGACACAGAGGTCAGAGTGGGAATAGGACAGAGTACTGGGTAGTTCCAATCATGAATTCAGCGTCAAGCCAGACGCAGAAAGCAAAATACAATAAGGAAAAATGACTCAGAGGAAACCTAAACAAGCAATAAGGGATAGCATTACAGCTGTGTTGAGGGATGATATTCTTGGAAATACATCCAGGGAAGTTATTTGGGTGGAACTGAGAAATAAGAAAGGGATGATCACCTTATTGGGATTGTATTATAGACCCCCTAATAGTCAGAGGGAAATTGAGAAACAAACTTGTAAGGAGATCTCAGCTATCTGTAAGAATAATAGAGTGGTTATGGTAGGGGATTTTAACTTTCCAAACATAGACTGGGACTGCCATAGTGTTAAGGGTTTCGATGGAGAGGAATTTGTTAAGTGTGTACAAGAAAATTTTCTGATTTAGTATGTGGATGTACCCAGTAGAGAAGGTGCAAAACTTGACCCAGTCTTGGGAAATAAGGCAGGTCAGGTGACTGAGATGTCAGTGGGGGAGCACTTTGGGGCCAGCAACTATAATTCTATTAGATTTAAAATAATGACAGAAAAGGATAGACCAGATCTAAAAGTTGAAGTTCCAAATGGGAGAAAGGCCAATTTTGATGATATTAGGCAAGAACTTTCAAAAGCTGATTGGGGGCAGATGTTCACAGGTAAAGGGACGGCTAGAAAATGGGAAGCCTTAAAAAATGAGATAACGAGAGTCCAGAGACAGTATATTCCTGTTAGGGTGAAAGGGAAGGCTGGTAGGTATAGGGAATGCTGGATGAATAAAGAAATAGACGGCTTGATAAAGAAATAGACGGCTTGGTTAAGAAAAAGAAGGAAGCATATGTA
>NW_025125870.1:0-1093 GCF_004010195.1 Chiloscyllium plagiosum | reverse complement strand
CAGTTGCTCCCTGTCTGATGCAGAGACCTCCCTCTCTTGTGCAGTGACCTCTCTGTCTGGTGCAGTGACCCCCTGACTGGTGCAGTGACCCCCTGTCTGGTGCAGTGACCTCCCTCTCTGGTGCAGTGACATTCCCATCTGGTCACTGATCTCCCTGTCTGGTGCAGTGACCTCCCTGTCTGGTGCAGTGACCTCCCTGTCTGGTGCAGTGGCCCAGTGTCTGGTGCAGTCACCTCCCTGTCTGGTGCAGTGACCTCCCTCTCTGGTGCAGTGACCTGTCTGGTGCAGTGACCTCCCTCTCTGGTGCAGTGACCACTCTGTCTGGTGCAGTGACCCCCTGTCTGGTGCAGTGGCCTCCCTCTCTGGTGCAGTGACCTCTCTGTCTGGTGCAGTGACCTCCCTGTCTGGTGCAATGATCTCCCTGTCTGGTGCAGTCACCTCCCTGTCTGGTGCAGCCACCTCCCTGTCTGGTGCAGCGACCTCCCTCTCTGGTGCAGTGACATTCCCATCTGGTCACTGTTCTCCCCGTCTGGTGTAGTGACCCCCTGTCTGGCGCAGTGACCTCCCTGTCTGGTGCAGCGACCTCTCTGTCTGGTGCAGAGATCTCCCTGCCTGGTGCAGTGACACCCTGTCTGGTGCAGTGACCTCCCTGTCTGGTGCAGTGACCTCTCTGTCTGGTGCAGTGACCTCCATGTCTGGTGCAGTGACCCCCTGTTTGATACAGTGACTTCCCAGTCTGGTGCAGTGACACCTTGTCTGGTGCAGTGTCCTCCCTGTCTGGTGCAGTGACCCCCTGTCTGGTGCAGTGACCTCCCTGTCTGGTGCAGTCACCTCCCTGTCTGGAGCAGTGACCTCTCTGTCTGGTGCAGTGACCCCCTGACTGGTGCAGTGACCCCCTGTCTGGTGCAGTGACCTCCCTCTCTGGTGCAGTGACCTCTCTGTCTGGTGCAGTGATCTCCCTGTCTGGTGCAGTGACCCCCCTGTCTGGTGCGTGATCTCCCTGTCTGGTGCAGTGACATTCCCATCTGGTCACTGATCTGCCTGTCTGGTGCAGTGACCGCCTGTCTGGTGCAGTGACCTCCCTGTCTGGTGC
>NW_025125869.1:0-1093 GCF_004010195.1 Chiloscyllium plagiosum | reverse complement strand
AACTGGCGTTGTGTGTGATTTTTAACTCCAATTGAACCTGTTGGACTGTAACCTGGCTTTGTGTGTGATTTTTGACTCCAATTAAACCTGTTGGACTGTAACCTGGCGTTGTGTGTGATTTTTCACTCCAATTGAACCTGTAGGACTGTAACTTGGCGTTGGGTGATTTTTAACTCCAATTAAACCTGTTGGACTGAAACCTGGTGTTGTGTGATTTTTGACTCCTATTAAACCTGTTGGACTGTAACCTGGCGTTGTGTGTGATTTTTAACTCCAATGAAACCTGTTGGACTGCAACCTGCCGTTGTGTGATTTTTAACTCCAATTAAACCTGTTGGAGTGTAACCTGGCGTTGTGTGATTTTAACTCCAATTAAACCGGTTGGACTGTAACCTGGTGTTGGGTGATTTTCAACTCCAATTAAACCTGTTGGACTGTAACCTGGCGTTGCGTGATTTTTAACTCCAATTAAACCTGTTGGACTGTAACCTGGCGTTGGGTGCTATTTAACTCCAATTAAACCTGTTGGACTGTAACCTGGCGTTGTGTGTGATTTTTAACTCCAATTAAACCTGTTGGACTGTAACCTGGCGTTGTGTGTGATTTGTAACTCCAATTAAACCTGTTGGACTGTAACCTGGTGTTGTGTATGATTTTTAACTCCAATTAAACCTGTTGGACTGTAACCTGGCGTTCTGTGTGATTTTTAACTCCAATTAAACCTGTTGGACTGTAACCTGCCGTTGTGTGTGATTTTTAACTCCAATTAAACCTGTTGGAATGTAACCTGGTTTTGTGTGTGATTTTTAACTCCAATTAAACCTGTTGGACTGTAACCTGGTTTTGTGCATGATTTTTAACTCCAATTAAACCTGTTGGACTGTAACCTGGCGTTGTGTGTGATTTTTAACTCCAATTAAACCTGTTGGACTGTCACCTGGCGTTGGGTGGTTTTTTACTCCAATTAAACCTGTTGGACTGTAACCTGGCGTTGGGTGATTTTTAACTCCAATTAAACCTGTTGGACTGTAACCTGGCGTTGTGTGTGATTTGTAACTCTAATTAAACCTGTTGGACTGTAACCTGGTGTTGT
>NW_025125868.1:0-1093 GCF_004010195.1 Chiloscyllium plagiosum | reverse complement strand
TTTTTAAATCTCTCTCTAACACCATGGTGTATCGCTCTCTCTCTCTGTCTCTCTCATCCCATTATTTATCTCTCTCACTAACCCCATGGCGTATCTCTCTCTCATCCCATGGCTTAAATCTCTAACACCACGCTTTATCTCTCTCTAACCATATTTGTCTCTCTCATTGTAGCGCCATGCTGTATCCCTCTCTGACCTCACGGTGTCACTCTCTCTAAGGTGATGTCTCTCTCTCACTAACCCCATGGCGTATCTCTCTCTCATCCCATGGCTTAAATCTCTAACACCACGGTGTATCTCTCTCTAACCATATTTGTCTCTCTCATTGTAGCGCCATGCTGTATCCCTCTCTGACCTCACGGTGTCACTCTCTCTAAGGTGATGCAACCCTTTCTAACCCCATAGTCTGTCTGCCCAACCCCAAGGTGTATCTCTCTTTAACCCAATTCTATATTTCCCTCTAATCCCAAATGTATCTCGAACTGCACGCTGTACCACTCACTAACCCCATGGTGTATCTCGCTCTAACCCCGCGCCGTATGGCTCTCTAACCCCATGGTGTATCTCTCTGTAACTCCATGGTGTATCTGTCTCTCTCTCTAATCCCATGGTATATTTAGAGTCACAGAGTCATAGAGATGTACAGCATGGAAACAGACCCTTCGGTCCAACCTGTCCATGCTGACCCTGATATCCCAACCCAATCTAGTCCCACCTGCCAGCACCCAGCCCATATCCCTCCAAACCCTTCCTATTCATATACCCATCCAAATGCCTCTTAAATATTGTAATTGTACCAGCCTCCACCACTTCCTCTGGCAGCTCATCCCATACACGTACCACCCTCTGGGTGAAAACCGTGTGACCCCACGGTGTATCTCTCTGTCTCTAACCCAATGGTGAATCTCTCTCTAACCCCATAGTGACTGGAGGGTGTTACAGAGAGTTTCCGAGTGGTTGTCGGGGCCAGAGGGGTTACTGAGATAGGGAGGGTGTGAAGGGGTGTACAGAGATAGGGAGGGGTGCAGTGGGTTTGCAGAGATAGGGAGGGGGTGTAGGGGCCGAAGGCTGTTACAGGAATAGGGAGGGGGTG
>NW_025125867.1:0-1093 GCF_004010195.1 Chiloscyllium plagiosum | reverse complement strand
TTGAATTGCAACCTGAATAGAGATGTAGAAGTCCAACGCGCTTGCCATTGCGCCACAGAGCCGCGCCTTCAGTTATTTTTAAGCACACAAGTTTGCCTTTGACGCATTGCATTGAGGACACCCATCTCGCGTCTGCCTGTCCTCGTCACACTTTCTGGTACCTGGTCCTTATCCACGAGTGCTCTGGCTCATCAAGTGTTCGTCTACAGACAGCTGAAACGTTCTCATGACACTTACCTTTACCACATGTTCAGATAATGATTTTCAGATAATCAATACTCTACAGGTGAAAGTATTCGTTCTCAATCTCCTCCTTGTCTCATGACTTTTATTTATATTAATCTGTTCATTCCCAATACAGGCTTATCCCTGTCACACATATCCATCCTCTTCATAAAATGAGCACGTTAATCGGTTTCTTATTCAGCCTTCTCTGCGCTTAGAGTAACATCCCCAGCCTAGCTCGCGTACCTTCAGAATGGGAGTGGTCAAACACTTGCCATTCTTTTCATCTCCTGTGAAATTCTCCTCCTGCATTCAGACGCTTCCAGTATCTGGCGATTACAAGAGAAAAACAAAGTTCTCAGAAGAAAAGCCTAAAGGTCTGAACAAAATCAGCAGCTCTTGTCTATCTCTGATGAGGAAGGAAAGTTAACGCTTCGAGTCCAATGATCCGTCTTCAGAAGTAATGGGAAGGGAAGGTGGATGAAGAATGTGTAAGACAGCGGACGGTTTCTAAAATGATTGAACTTGATGTTGGGTCCTAAAGTTTTCATGGTCTGTCGGTAGAAAATGAGTTGCGTGCCTTTCAGCTTGTGTTGTGTCTTGAAGGAGCACTGCAGCAGACCAGAGACTGAAATGATGGCCTGGGAACACAGTGTCTAGATTTGAGTGGTGCTGGAAAAGCACAACAGTTCAGGCAGCATCCGAGAAGCAGTGAAATCGACGTTTCGGGCAACAGCCCTTCATCAGGAATACAAGCAGAGAGCCTGAAGAGTGGGAACACAGTGTAATGTTGAAGTTATAGGAGACTGGAAGATCGGGATAGTTTATATTGATACTGGACAGATCGTAAGTGATCTCAGCTTTGTCA
>NW_025125866.1:0-1093 GCF_004010195.1 Chiloscyllium plagiosum | reverse complement strand
CACATACCTACAGAAAGCTTTAGGGCTCTCCTTCATTCTATTTGTTAAAGAATGCTCGTGTCCTCTCTTTGCTCTTCTTAACTCTCTCTTTAAATCCTTCCGAGCTGATCTGTAACTCTCCATCGCCTCATCTGAACCATTTTGCCTCATCAACACATAAGCCTCCTTCTTCTTTCTAACAAGAGATGCAATTTCTGTTGTAAACCACGGTTCCCTTACCTTATCACTTCCTCCCTGCCTGACAGGGACATACCTATCAAGGACACACAATATCTGTTCCTTAAACCAGCCCCACATTTCCATTGTCTGCATCCCCTGCATTTTGCTACCCCATTCTGTGCATCCTACTTCCTGCCTAATCACATTATAATTGCCCTTGCCCCATCGATAACTCTTGACCTGTGGCATGTACCTATCCCTTTCCATCGCTAAACTAAATGAAACTGAATTATGGTCACTCTCTCCAAAGCGCTCACCTACCACTGAATCAAACACCTGGCCTGGTTCATTACCAAGTACCAGATCCAGTGTGGCTTCCCCTCTTGTCGACCCTTCGACATACTGTGTCAGGAAACCCTCCTGCACACATTGGACAAAAACTGATCCATCCGACATACTGAAGTTATGGCATTTTCTGTCAATGTTGGGGAAGTGAAAGTCCCCCATAATGACCACCCTGATCATTTCACTCCTACCCAGAATAATTTTGCTGATCCTCTCTTCCACATCCCTGGAACTCTGCGGAGGTCTATAAAAAACTCCAAGTAGTGTGACCTCTCCTCTCCTGTTTCTAACCTCAGCCCACACTACCTCAGTAGACGAGTCCTCGTCAAAAGTTCTTTCAGCCACCATTATAGTATCCTTGACTAACAAAGCCACACATCCCCCTCTTTTACTGCCTTGCCTGTTCTTAATGAAAGATCTAAACCCTGGAACCTGCAACATCCATTCTTCATCCTGCTGTATCCATGTCTCCGAAATGGCCACAACATCAAAGTCCCAGGTACCTATCCATGCTGCAAGCTCACCTACCTTATTCCGGGTACTCTTGGCATTGAAGTAGACACAATTCAAACCAGCTTGCTGTCTGCCA
>NW_025125865.1:0-1093 GCF_004010195.1 Chiloscyllium plagiosum | reverse complement strand
CCTAGTACGGTGACGAAACGTCTGAAAATGAACTTTCCAGCTTAGCGAGCAATCCTCCAATCCAGAACCTCAATCTGAGTTACAAATCTTCTCAAAACTCACTAGAATGTAGGGAGTTAGGAAACAAGTTACAAAGGACATTCTCAAAGGCCGTGATCTCAGGATTGACCCCAATACCATGTGCAAGTCAGAGTAGAAATAGCAGGGCACATCAGATGAATATGTGGCTGGAGAGATGGTGTGAGGGGGAGGATGTCAGATTACTGGGGCATTGGGAAATTCTGGAGGCGGTGGGACTAGTACAGTCTGGATGGTATACACTTGTGTGGGACTGGTACTGATGTCCTGCTGGGAGTATTTCCCAGTCTGGTTGGGGAGGATTCAAACTGTAATAGCAGGGGGATGGGAACCTATCCAGGGAGACAGAGAGGGAAACCAGGACAAAAACAAATGATATAACAGACAAAAGGGAAAAGGAGGGAAAGGAACATTTGCTGGTTAAAGAGCAATTTACACAATAGTAATGAAGGATAATGACTCCAATGAAATGGAATCTGTATGGGTGGAGCTTACAAACACCTCAGGGCACAAAACGATAGTGGGAGTTGTATATACCACAACAATGTCATGGTAAAGTAGGCATTAAACAGGAAATCATGGAAACAGGAAATAAAGGTACATGGTAAATGAGGGTAACTTTAATCTGCAGGTAGATTGGGCAAATCAAGTCAGTAACAATGCTGTAGGAAGAGGAATTCCAGTGTGTTTACGAGATGATTTTCTGGATCAATGTGTTGATGAATGAAATAGAGAATAGGGCATCCTAGACTGAGTATTGTGTAATGAGGAAGGAATAATTGGAAGTGTTGATGTCAGAGGCCCCTTGGGAAAGAGTGACCATAACATGATAGAATTCCTCATTCAGATGGAGAGTAACGGAGCTGATTCTGAGACTCAGGTACTAAATCTAAATAAAGGAAACAGTGATAGTATGAAGCATGAGCTGTCTATGATCAAATTGGGGAATGTTACCTAAAGTAATGATGGTGTACAGGCAATAGCAAACATTTACAGAACACTGAGGAACTGCAAC
>NW_025125864.1:0-1093 GCF_004010195.1 Chiloscyllium plagiosum | reverse complement strand
CTACCCGGGACTGCTTCCCCTCTGTCTCACCGGGGACTGCTTCCCTTCGCTGTCTCATCTGGGACTGCTTCCCCTCGCTGTCTCACCCGTGACTGCGTCACCTCACTGTCTCACCCGGGACAGCTTCCCCTCTGTCTCGCCCGGGACTGCTTCCTCTCTGTCTCACCCGGGACTGCTTCCCCTCTGTCTCACCAGGGACTGCTTCCCCTCTGTCTCACCCGGGACGGCTTCCCCTTGCAGTCTCACCAGGGACTGCTTCCCCTCGCTGTCCCACCAGGGACTGCTTCCCCTCTGTCTCACCCGGGACTGCTTCCCCTCGCAGTCTCACCAGGGACTGTTTCACCTCGCTGTTCCACCAGGGACTGCTTCCCCTCTGTCTCACCCGGGACTGCTTCCCATCTGTCTCACCCGGGACGGCTTCCCCTCGCAGTCTCACCAGGGACTGTTTCCCCTCGCTGTCCCACCAGGGACTGCTTCCCCTCTGTCTCACCCGGGACAGCTTCCCCTCGCAGTCTCACCAGGGACTGTTTCCCCTCGCTGTCCCACCAGGGACTGCTTCCCTTTGCTGTCTCACCCGGGACGGCTTCCCCTCGCAGCCTCACCAGGGACTGCTTCCCCTCGCAGACTCACCAGGGACTGCTTCCCCTCGCTGTCTCACCCGGGACTGCTTCCCCTCGTAGTTTCACCAGGGACAGTTTCCCATCGCTGTCCACGCAGGACTGCTTCCCCTCTGTCTCCCCGGGACTCCTTCCCCTCACTGTCTCACCTGGGAACTGCTTCCTCTCTCTGTCTCACCGTGAACTGCTTCCTCTCTCTGTCTCACCGGGGACTGCTTCCCCTCTGTCTCACCCGGGACTGCTTCCCCTCTGACTCACCCGGGACTGCTTCCCATCTGTCGCACCCGGGACTGCTTCCCCTCGCTGTCTCACCCGGGACTGCTTCCCCTCCCTGTCTCACCCAGGACTGCTTCTCCTCTGTCTCACCCGGGACTGCTTCCCCTCACTGCCTCACCCGGGACTGCTTCTCCTCACTGTCTCACCTGGTCTGCTTCCCTTCGCTGTCTCACCCGGGACTGCTTCCCCTCGCTGTCTTC
>NW_025125863.1:0-1093 GCF_004010195.1 Chiloscyllium plagiosum | reverse complement strand
GCTGAGCTGGAAGTTTGGAATTAGGGTGAGGTGAGGGAAGGGGAAATGAGGAAACTGTTGAAGTCCACATTGATGCCCTGGGGCTGAAGTGTTCTGAGGCGGAAGATGAGGCGTTCTTCCTCCAGGCGTCTGGTGGTGAGAGTGGGAGGGAGAGTTGAAATGTTGGGCCACAGGGCGGTGTGGTTGATTGGTGTGGATGTCCCAGAGATGTTCCCTAAAGTGCTCTGCTAGGAGGCGTCTAGTCTCCCCAATGTAGAGGAGACCGCATTGGGAGCAAAGGATACAATAAATGATATTAGTGGATGTGCAGGTAAAACTTTGATGGATGTGGAAGGCTCCTTTAGGGCCTTGAATGGAGGTGATGGAGGAGGTGTGGGCGCAGGTTTTACAGTTCCTGCAGTGGCAGGGGAAGGTGACAGGATGGGAGGGTGGGTTGTAGAGGGGGTATGGACCTGACCAGGTAGTCACGGAGGGAACAGTCTTTGCGGAAGGCGGAAAGGGGTGGGGAGGGAACTATATCCCTGGTGGTGAGGTCTTTTTGGACGTGGCAGAAATGTCGGTGGATGATTTGGTTTATGCAAAGGTTGGTAGGGTGGAAGGTGAGCATCAGGGGTGTTCTGTCCTTGTTATGGTTGGAGGGGTGGGGTCTGAGGGTGGAGGTGCGGGATGTAGACGAGATACGTTGGAGAGCATCTTTAACCAAGTGGGAAGGGAAATTGCGGCCTCTAAAGAAGGAGACCATCTGGTGTGTTCTGTGGTGGAACTGGTCCTCCTGGGAGCAGATACAGTGGAGGCGGAGGAATTGGGAATACGGGATGGCATTTTTGCAAGAGGTAGGGTGGGAAGAGGTGTAATCCAGATAGCTGTGGGAGTCGGTGGGTTTGTAAAAAATGTCAGTGTCAAGTCGGTTGTCATTAATGCAGATGGAGAGGTCCAGGAAGGAGAGGGAGGTGTCAGAGAAGGTCTAGGTAAATTTAAGGTGAGGGTGGAATGTGTTGGTGAAGTTGATGAATTGCTCAACCTCCTCGCAGGAGCATGAAGTGGCGCCAATGCAGTCATCAACATCTGGTCAGCATGGACGAGTGAGACCAAA
>NW_025125862.1:0-1093 GCF_004010195.1 Chiloscyllium plagiosum | reverse complement strand
TGTGTCTGGAGTATTTGTGGAATTTGGCATTGTTCCTTGGGTATTGTGGATAATGGGATTGTGCCTGGAGAATTGTGGCCATTGGGATTGTGCCTGGAGTAATGTGGACACTGGGATTGTGACTGGGGCATTGTGGACAGTGGGATTGTGCCTGTGGTATTGTGGACAGTGGGATTGTGCCTGGAGTATTGTGGACACTGGGATTGTGTCCGGAGTATTGCCTGGAGTATTGTGGACAGTGGGATGTGCCTGGAATATTGCGGACAGTGGGATTGTGCCTGGGGTATTGTGGACAGTGGGACTGTGCCTGGAGTATTGTGGACATGTGAGATTGTGCCTGGAGTATTGTGGACATTGGGATTGTGCCTGGAGTATTGTGGACAGTGGGATTCTGCCTGGGGTTTGTGGACATTGGGATTGTGCCTGGGGTATTGTGGACAGTGGGATTCTGCCTGGAGTATTGTGGACAGTGAGATTGTGACTGGGGCATTGTGGACATTGGGATTGTGCCTGGAGTATTGTGGACAGTGGGATTGTGCCTGGTGTATTGTGGACTTTGGGATTGTGCCTGCGGTATTGTGGACAGTGGGATTGTGCCTGGGGTATTGTGGACAGTGGGATTGTGCCTGGGGTATTGTGGACAGTGAGATTGTCCCTGGAGTATTGTGGACAGTGGGATTGTGCCTGGAGTATTGTGGTCTTTGGGATTGTCCCTGGGGTATTGTGGACAGTGAGATTGTCCCTGGGGTATTGTGTACAGTGGGATTGTGCCTGAGGTATTGTGGTCTTTGGGATTGTCCCTGGGGTATTGTGGACAGTGAGATTGTCCCTGGGGTATTGTGGACATTGGGATTGTGCCTGGAGTATTGTGGACATTGGGATTGTGCCTGGAGTATTGTGGAGAGTGGGATTGTGCCTGAGGTATTGTGGTCTTTGGGATTGTCCCTGGGGTATTGTGGACAGTGAGATTGTGCCTGGAGTATTGTGGACATTGGGATTGTGCCTGGAGTATTGTGGACAGTGGGATTGTGCCTGAGGTATTGTGGTCTTTGGCATTGTCCCTGGGGTATTGTGGACAGTGAGATTGTGACTG
>NW_025125861.1:0-1093 GCF_004010195.1 Chiloscyllium plagiosum | reverse complement strand
TATCAGGTCACTGTGACGGTCTGTATCAGCTCATTATGACGGTCAGTGACAGCTCACTGTGACGGTCAGTATTAGCTCACTGTGAGGGTCAGTATCAGTTCACTGTGACGGTCAGTGACAGCTCACTGTGACGGTCAGTATCAGCTCACTGTGACGGTCAGGGACAACTCACTGTGACAGTCAGTATTAGCTCACTGTGATGGTCAGTGACAGCTCACTGTCACGGTCAGTATCTGGTCACTGTGACGGTCAGTGACAGCTCACTGTGACGGTCAGTATTAGATCACTGTGATGGTCCGTGACAGCTCACCGTGATGGTCAGTATCAGCTCACTCTGACGGTCAGTATCAGCAGACTGTGATGGTCAGTGACAGCTCACTGTGACGGTCAGTATCAGCTCACTGTGATGGTCAGTATCAGCTCACTGTGATGGTCAGTGTCAGCTCACTGTGATGGTTAATATTAGCTCACGGTGATAGTCAGTGACAGCTCACTGTGATGGTCAGTGACAGCTCACTGTGACGGTTAATATTAGCTCACGGTGATGGTCAGTGACAGCTCACAGTGATGGTCAGTATCAGCTCACTGTGTTGGTCAGTGTCAGCTCACTGTGACGGTTAGTGTCAGCTCTCTGTGATGGTCAGTATCAGGTCACTGTGACGGTCAGTATCAGCTCACTGTGACGGTCAGTGACAGCTCACTGTGACGGTCAGTATTAGCTCACTGTGAGGGTCAGTGTCAGCTCACTGTGACGGTCAGTGACAGCTCACTGTGATGGTCAGTGACAGCTCACTGTGATGTTCAGTGTCAGCTCACTGTGACGGTCAGTGACAGCTCACTGGCACGGTCAGTATCAGGTCACTGTGACGGTCAGTGACAGCTCACTGTGACGGTCAGTATCAGCTCACTGTGACGGTCAGTGACAGCTCACTTTGACAGTCAGTATCAGCTCACTGTGATGGTCAGTATCAGCTCACAGTGACGGTCAGTGACAGCTCACTGTGATGGTCAGTATCAGCTCACTGTGATGGTCAGTGTCAGCTCACTGTGATGGTCAGTGTCAGCTCACTGTGATGGTTAATATCAGCTCACG
>NW_025125860.1:0-1093 GCF_004010195.1 Chiloscyllium plagiosum | reverse complement strand
TATTGTGCTTTGGTCAAAGCCAAGCTAAAAGCACTGGTATTGGAGAATTGAATGTAGTGTTGGCAAGTGAAAACACACTCAAAGGCATCACAGTCCATGCGGTGGTCGCCTTCCACACCGAAAATCGCAGGCTCTGCTGCTGTTGTTCCGTTCCACGCGAGTTGAGCTTTCACCGATACCCAAAAGAGAGTGTTGCTTCATTGCTGTCGTGAAACAAAGTCCTGCGGTAACTCTACGCGTTGGTGTTCTGGCGAAAGGGAAATGTTTCCAATGAGTTACAATGTTAAATGGCCTTAAGTTTCGTTAATTTCTGTTCTGCAGACATTAGAAGGGAAAGGTAATCTAATCGAGACTGTCATTGGTGAACTTCACTTTTCATGGCCCATTCTTGTTGTGTTGTTTCCTCCTCTCTTTTCAGCACTTTCTGGGAAGGAGTGGTGCACTAAGGCTCCAGTATGTTTGAAAGAATAGTTTGGAATTGCCCTGCTGTTAGTTGTGAGATTAGTTTATGGCTCATGACCACGGTCTGTATCACATTCAGCGTTCATGCTTAGCTGTGTCTGAAAAATGCATTTGCTTTGTCATTTTTGTGTCTGTTCAGTGTTAAATGCTGACTGTTTTGCCATTCGCTCAATACATTACATGATAACACAGTTTGTTAGGTAACTTTCAGCAGCAAACATCCTCAACTGAGGATCCGGGAATATTTAACGGAGTATGGTCAGTCGGGGCAAAAGTAAGAAAGTCTTTTGGTTCTGCAGTGTTTCACAATGCTATCTTTCCGGTGAACAGCCGCAGAAAGCGATGGCAAGCCCCGCTAAAAGTAATCCTTTCAAGCCGGTGTAAGTAACACAACGTTATTGGGGCACACAGCGTGGAAACAGAGTCTTTGTGGATCTTTTCCATGCTAACCACATAGCCAAAATTAAACAAGTCCCACTTCCCAGAACTTGGCCCCGATCCCTCTGAACCCTTCCGATCCAGAAACTCCTCCGGTTGCCTTTGAAACCTTCTGAGTTTACTAGCCTCCTCCGCTTCCTCTGGTAGCTAATTCCATACGCGTACACCTGTCTGTGTAGGAAATGTGCCTCAG
>NW_025125859.1:0-1093 GCF_004010195.1 Chiloscyllium plagiosum | reverse complement strand
CCCCACCTCTGTAATCTCCTCCAGCCTGATAACCTCCCTGTCTCTGTAATCTCTTGCAGCCTAATACCTCCCCTGTCTCTGTAATCTCCTGCAGCCTGTTACGTCCCCTCTCTCTGTAATCTCCTGCAGCCTATTACCTTTCCTATCTCTGTAATCTCCTGCAGCCTGATATCTTCCCTGTCTCTGTAATCACCTGCAGCCTGATACCTTCTCTATCTCTGTAATCTTCTGAAGCCTGATGCATCCCCTGTCTCTGTAATCACCTCCAGCCTGATACCTTTCCTATCTCTGTAATCTCCTGAAGCCTGATACTTTCCCCATCTCTGTAATCACCTGCAGCCTGATACCTTCCCCACCTCTGTAATCTCCTCCAGCCTGATACCTCCCCTCTCTTTGTAATCTCCTGTAGCCTGATGCCTACCCTGTCTCTGTAATCTCCTGCAGCCTGATACCTTCCCTATCTCTGTAATCTCCTGCAGCCTGATATCTTCCCTGTCTCTGTAATCTCGTGCAGCCTAAGACCTCCCCTCTCTCTGTAATCTCTTGCAGCCTGATATCTGCCCTCTCTCTGTAATCTCCTGCAGCCTGATACCTTCCCTATTTCTGTAATCTCCTGCAGCCTGATACCTTTCCTATCTCTGTAATCACATACAGCCTGATACCTTCCCTATCTCTGTAATCTCTTGCAGCCTGATATCTGCCATATCTCTGTAATCTCTTGCAGCCTGATATCTGCCCTATCTCTGTAATCTCTTGTAGCCTGATACCTTCCCTATCTCTGTAATCTCCTGAAGCCTGATACCTTCCCCATCTCTATAATCTCCTGCAGCCTGATACCTTCCCTATCTCTGTAATCACCTGCAGCCTGATGCCTTCCCGACCTCTGTAATCACCTGCAGCCTGATGCCTTCCCGACCTCTGTAATCTCCTCCAGCCTGATATCTGCCCTATCTCTGTAATCTCTTGCAGCCTGATACCTTCCCTGTCTCTTTACTCTCTTGCAGCCTGATACCTTCTCTCTCTCTATAATCTCCTGCAGTCTGATACCTTCTCCATCTCTGTCATCACCTGCATCCTGATACCTTCCCTATCT
>NW_025125858.1:0-1093 GCF_004010195.1 Chiloscyllium plagiosum | reverse complement strand
CTGCGGTGAGTCCACGTTGGTGGGCCCACTCTTCACTATCGCTGAGGTCAGATCAGGTTGCGGGGCCTAGTCATAATATCACTGCGGTGAGTATATGTTGCTGGGCACACTCATCAACATCACTGCGGTGAGTCTACGTTGCTGGGCCCACTCATCACTAACACTGCGGTCAGTCCATGTTGCTGGGCCCACTCATCACCATTACTGTGGTCAGTCCATGTTGCTGGGCCCACCCAGCACTATCAATGCGGTGTGTCCATGTTGCTGGGCCCATTGATCACTATCACTGCGGTGAGTCTATGTTGCTGGGCCCACTCATCAACATCATTGTGGTGAGTCCACGTTGCTGGGCCCACTAATCACTATAACTGAGGTGAGTCCACGTTGCTGGGCCCACTCATCACCATCACTGCAGTGAGTCCATGTGGCAGGGCCCACTCATCACTATCACTGCCGTGACTCCATGTTGCAGGGCCCACTCATCACTATCAGTGCGGTGAGTCCATGTTGCTGGGCCCACTCATCACCGTCACTGCCGTGAGTCCATGCTGCTGGGCCCACTCATCGCCATCACTGTGGTGAATCCATGTTGCTGGGACCATTCTTCACTATCACTGCGGTGAGTCCACGTTGCCTGGCCCACTCATCACAATCACTGCAGTGAGACAACGTTGTTTGGCCCACTCATCACTATCACTGCGGTTAGTCCATGTTGCAGGCCCACTCATTATTATCACTGCGGTGAGTCCATGTTCCTGGGCCCACTCATTATTATCACTGCGGTGAGTCCATGTTGCTGGGCCCACTCATCACCATCACTGCCGTGAGTCCATGTTGCTGGGCCCACTCATCACTATCACCTCGGTGAGTGCACATAGCTGGTCCCACTCATCACCATCACTGCCGTGAGACCATGTTGCTGGGCCCACTCATCACCATCACTGCGGTGAGTCCATGTTGCTGGGACCAGTCATCACGGTCACTGCGGTGAGCTCATGTTGCTGGGCCCACTCATCACTATCACTGCAGTGAGTCCATGTTGCTGGGCCCACTCATCACTATCACTGCGGTGAGCTCATGTTGTTGGGCCCAC
>NW_025125857.1:0-1093 GCF_004010195.1 Chiloscyllium plagiosum | reverse complement strand
CATCAAACATTTGTTTTTTTTTCACAAGCCTGCTGCTGTCACGAATCAATGTCAGGTGAGGATGAGGTTAAAAAAACGCTCCAAGTTGACTGAGACAAGTGGAGTGAACGGGGAAATACATGGCAACAGAAGAGCAATTTTGTCTTCGTGCATTTTGGTGATAGATAGAGAACAGTAGCCTATATTTGAAGAAGGATTGTGAAAAAATTATTGATCTATGAAGTGCTTTATGCTCATTTTATTGTTTTTCTTCAGCGCAGACCTCTGAGGTCAATGCAGGACATTGTGCCCTGAAACCAGGCATCAGTACGGGAATGATTTTGGCATGCTGAGCAACGTAAATCGACCGAACAGGTGGGTAGCTGTAACATTGAAAAGGATCTGGATATCCTTGTCCACCAGTCACTGAAAGCAATATTGCAGGAGCAATGAGCAGTAAGGATGATAAATGGCATGCTGACCTTTATTTCAGGGGGATTCAAGTACAGGAGTAAGGGTGTCTCACTGCAGCAAAATACGACGATGATGAATCCTTATCTCGAACATTTTGCAGTATTGTGCTCAGTTTTGTCTTCCTTACCTTATAAAGTCCAATATTGATATTGTTCCTGATATTGAGGGAGAGCAGGAAAGGCTGACCATACTAATAACTAGGACGACCGCCTTGTTGTGGTAGCAAATTTTGGGTCGAAATGACCTGTATTCTATGCATTTTAGAAAAATGACTGGAGATCTCAATGAAATAGTTAAAGGACTGACAATACGAAAATGATTTGTAGGAGATATGATAATTTCTCTGGCTGGCATGTCTAAAACAAGGGGCCACAGCATTAGGTATGGACAGGCCTCTCTGCATTGAGATGAGGAGAAAGGTTTCCACTCAGTGACTGGTGAACCTGGAAAACTTTCTAACACATAAGACTGCCATTTCTTTGCCCACTCTCCTACTGTGTCCAAATCCTTATGCAGCCCTGCATGTCTCCTTCATGCCCCCTCTCCATCTTCCAATCTTTGTATCGTTCTGCAAATAAGGCCAGAAATCCTTCAGTTCCTTCTTCAGGACAGTTAATGTATAAAGTGAATTGTTGTGGTC
>NW_025125856.1:0-1093 GCF_004010195.1 Chiloscyllium plagiosum | reverse complement strand
CAATGGCCTTCCCTTGTTCAGACAAGAAGTGACGTAAGAACTTCACCTGTTGTTGCACAAATTGTAGTTTTGCGAAACTAGCGTTGTGCCCATTCCTGGCTAGATGGCAGAGCAACGCAAGCGTATCTTTCTCACATTGTTCCTCTGTTGGTGCTGCTATTAAACATTCGTCAAAATACCGCAGAAGCGCTGACCCCGGGGTTAAAACAAGAGTCTCCAGACTCCTGCATAGAACCTCATTAATTATGGTGGGGGACTCACAGTCATCTTGACAAAGTCGCGTGATTGTACACGATTTGCCTTTGAATGGAAAAGTGAACCAGAATTGACTTTCTGGGTGTACCGGTACGCAAAAGCAGGCTTTTGCTAAATCCATAGCAGAGAAACATTTGCTGTCAGGTGGAATTTGAGCTTATATAGTACAAGGATTAGGAACATTTGGGGCGGGCGGAACAATAGCATAATTGACTACCTGTAGGTCTTGAACAAAGCTCCGTTTCCATGATTCACCTGGAATGTTTGCCTTTTTGACCGGAAAAAATGGGGCTCTTACTGGTGATTATCCACATGGAATTATCACTCAAGCCTTCAGGAGGGATGCAAAGTAATTCCTTTGAGAGCCTCGGGTTTTAACGGGTCTTGTGTTCTGCAAGGACGATACTCAGATTTCTGGTGTTATTTCTATGGGTTCACAGCTTCGTATAAACCCCATACCACGTTTGCCTTTTGCCCTGCACTCAGTAGGGCCCCTTCTTAATCTTGGATCCGAAACATCTACCATAGCTAATCGCCAGGCTACCCTTTTGGCGGGGGTTACCTGGACTGCCGTATCTGCCTGAGATAGCCAATTTAATTTCTTCACATCTGTCCTTATATCTGCATTGAAGCAGATACGCATATCGTTCCTGAAGACACAATCTTTCGTTTTTGTGCCTATAGTACCCATGGTCCCAAATCCTGCCACCTGTCGCTGGATGCCTTCGCCAATGGTACATGAGGAAAGGTGCCTTCCACATCAAAAGGATAGCGTCTACTTGCCGTCACAGATACTTTGGACAAATTAACACTGACTGCACATCTGTGATCATTCCAA
>NW_025125855.1:0-1093 GCF_004010195.1 Chiloscyllium plagiosum | reverse complement strand
AAGTGACTTCACCACAGGAAATAACATCATCAAAGAAATGGCATCACCAACCAAAATATACCCAAACATATAAACAGAAGGCAGGAAGTTTCAGCAGATGTTATCTACTAAGGTCATAAAACGTCTGGAAATGAACGTTTCAGCTCATCGAGCGAACCTACATCCAAAATCTCAACCAAAGCTACAAACCTTCTCAAAAATCGTTTTTTGTAGAGTGTCCAGTGAGGTCCTGTTCAATGGTAAACCCCAGGATGTTGATAATGAAGGTTCAAGAATGGTAACACCATCGCATACGAAAGGGCAGAGAAGTGATTGTTTTTACTGATGATGGTCAGTTATGTGGCACAAATGTTTCTTGCCGCTTGTCAGTCCAAGCCTGTATCATGTGAAGATCTTTCTTGTGCTTGAACATGGAGATCTTCTTGCATTTAATCATGATCTTGTCACATGTAGACGGAGAATATATTGGACATTAGAATGAGAGTGCAGACAGACTATTCACTGAGAGACGGTGGCCTGTTTCCAGATTTTATTTTTCGGAAGATACTGTTAAGATATTTTTGCCATTCGTTGAAGTTTTCTGCAACAGAATCGAGTCCAAGATGTTACCAGTAGACTGGAAAATGTGCTAAACGTGATGCGTTTATTACAGAAACTACAGAGACAAAAAATCAGGGAAGTAAAAGCCAGCTAACCTCGCACTGGACTTTTGGAAAATGCTAGGGCCATTATTATGGATCAAAAAAATGTTGACATTTATAAAAGTGTGAAACAATCAAATAGTGTTAGCTTCTTTTTGTGAAAAAAATATATGTTTGACAAATGCATTGATCCATTTGAAGATATGACAAGTAGTTAGAATGAAAAGTGAACCTTTCGACAGTGAATTGGGATTCTTAGAAGGCATTTGATAAGGCACACACATAAATGTTTATTGCACATTTTCGGATCTTTTGGCAGTGTATTTGCTTGGATTGACAGTTGATCAAGAAACAGGGAAGGGAGATACGATTGTTTAGTTTGAATTGGATTTGAAATACAGAACATGTGGCATATCTTGGGCAGTAAAGAGAGATGTATCCAGGGTTGATGA
>NW_025125854.1:0-1093 GCF_004010195.1 Chiloscyllium plagiosum | reverse complement strand
TCGGTGTTTATCTGTGTCTGTCTGTCTCTGTATCTTCCTCTGTCTATCTGTGTGTATCTGTGTCTCTCTGTCTCTGTGTCTCCCTCTGTCTGTCTGTGTGTATCTGTGTCTGTCCGTCTATGTATCTTCCTCTGTCTATCTGTGTCTGTCTGTCTCTGTGTCTCCCTCTGTCTATCGGTGTGTATCTGTGTTTGTCTGTCTTTGTGTCTCCCTCTGTCTATCTGTGTGTGTCCGTGTCTCTCTGTCTCTGTGTCTCCCTCTGTCTATCGGTGTGTATCTGTGTCTCTGTTTCTGTGTCTCACTCTGTCTATCGGTGTGTGTCTGTGTCTGTCTGTCTCAGTGTCTTCCTCTGTCTATCTGTGTGTATCTGTGTCTGTCTGTCTCTGTGTCTCCCTCTGTCTGTCTGTGTGTGTCTATGTCTGTCTGTCTCTTTGTCTCCCTCTGTCTATCAGTGTGTATCTGTGTCTCTCTGTCTCCATGTCTCCCTCTGTCTATCTGAGTGTATCTGTGTCTGTCAGTCTGTCTCTGTGTCTCCCAGTGTCTGTCTGACTCTGTCTCCCACTGTCTAACTGTGTCTCTCTGTGTCTGTCTGTCACTGTGTATCCCTCTGTCTATCTGTGTCTGTCTCTCTCTGTGTCTCCCTCTGTCTATCTGTGTGTATATGTGTCTGTCTGTCTCTGTATCTCCCTCTGTCTATCTGTGTGTCTCTTTGTCTGTCTGTTTCTGTGTCTCCCTCTGTCTGTCTGTGTGTATCTGTGTCTGTCTGTCTCTGTGTCTCCCTCTGTCTATCTGTGTGTCTCTTTGTCTGTCTGATTCTGTGTCTGCCTCTGTCTGTCTGTGTGTATCTGTGTCTCCCTCTGTCTATCTGTGTGTATCTGTGTCTGTCTGTCTCTGTGTCTCCCTCTGTCTATCTGTGTGTATCTGTGTCTGCCTGTCTCTGTGTCCTCCTCTGTCTATCTGTATGTATCTGTGTCTGTCTGTCTGTCTCTGTGTCTCGCTCTGTCTATCTGTGTGTATCTGGGTCTGTCTGTCTCTGTGTCTCCCACTGTCTATCTGTGTATATCTGTGTCTGTCTGTTTCTGTGTCTCCCTCT
>NW_025125853.1:0-1093 GCF_004010195.1 Chiloscyllium plagiosum | reverse complement strand
AGTACAGGCCTTTTGGCCCTCAATGTTGCACCGCCCTGGGAAAATAATCTGATGCCTATCTAACCAACACCCTTCCTATATTACCCATATGTATGTCCAATGCCTTTTTAAATGTCCTTTGCGTCGGCGATTCTACTACTGTTGCAGGCAATTAAGTCACCTCTCGACCTTCTTCTTTCCAACTAAAACAGCCTCCATTTCCTCAGCCTTTCCTTGTAAGACCTTCCTTTCATTCCAGGCAATATCCTAGTAAATCTACTCTGCACTCTTTCCACAGCTTCCACATAACTTGGAAAGAAGTCGGGCCAGTCAAGACTAAAGGAAGGAACTTGTGCTTGAAGTCAGTGGAAGTGGACGAGATCCTAAATAATTACTTTGTATCGGCATTCACCCAGGAAAAGGATATTGGGGATAATGAGATTTGTGTGGAGTATGCTAATGTGCTCGGGCATTTTTGAGGTCGAGAAAGAAGCATTAGATTTCTTGAACAGCATTAAAGTGGATTAATCCTGAGGGCCCGACGGTAGATACCCCAGGTTATTGAGAAAGGCAAGACAGGAGATTTTTGGGGTCTTGGACATGATTTTTGAGTCCTCACTTGCCAGTGTAATGGTCGCAGAGGACTGGTGAGTAGCTTATGGTGTTCCTCTCTTCAAGAAGGGAAATAGGGACCATCCAGGAAGTTATAGCCTGGTGAGTCTCACCTCAGTGGTTGGGAAGCTTTGGACAGAATTTTTACGGATAGGATTTATGTGCATTTAGTAAAGAATGACCTAATTAGGGACAGTCAGCGCAGCGCCATGAGATGCACAAGGTTGCTGGTCAAAATGTTTTACCCAGAGTTGAAATATCTTTACTAGAGAATGTGCATTTAAGGTGAGAGGAGGAGAGCTCAAAGGAGATGTGAGGGGTAATATGTTTTCCACAGAGAGTGGTCGGAATCTGGAACATGTTGCCAGGGATGGTGGAGGAGGCAGAAATGAGAGGGTTGTTTAAGGGGTTTTTGGGTGAGCATGTGAATATGCAAGGATATGGAACAAAGATAGGAAGAAACAATGAATTTAATTTGGTGTCACATTCAGCACAACATTCT
>NW_025125852.1:0-1093 GCF_004010195.1 Chiloscyllium plagiosum | reverse complement strand
CCCAGAATTGGTGGGTATGAATCCTGAGACATACACAGCAGAGATGTGAAAGGGCGAGGGTTTGAAGAAGCAAAATCATCACCTCGACGAATATTTTCATGTCTCCATTGACACGAAGCTGGGAGCACTGGGACATCAAGCCGGTAGTTCCAACTTTACCTGGAGCAGCTTCTATTGACATCTGCACAGAGAGAAACGGAGGTAATGTTTTCGCTCTCTAACCTTTCTCATATGGCTAACTCTGCTCTGGCAGGAAGGGTTTTTTTTTTGCTCATTTCATTTTATCGAATTTCTTGTAAACTCGCAGAGGTCGTTAAAGTACTTTCAAACTTCGAAAATTAGCTTGAATGCGATGTTGTGATTGGGCATTAGTTTATCAAAAGTGATGGAGCAAAATCAGTGAAGTGAATTTGAAATTCATCAGATGAGCGGAGATACCATTGAATGGCTGAGTAGACACAAAGTGATGGAAGTTTCGTGAGGATGAATGTATTTTCGTTGCAAAACCTCCCACTGCGCAATGAGTGGATGATTGGAATGAAGCAGTAACAGTGGTTACCTTTCCTGGTTATTCAACTTGTGAACATGAGTACGATTGGTCATGTCGTGTTTAGATCACAACTCTGGAGAATACCAACCTCAAGCACGCGCAAGCGCAGTGTCACAGTGGATAATACGCTTGCTTACGGTCAAAAATTGTAGTTAAGATTTCGACTTGGTTCAAGAGCAAGACTGGCAGGCTTCAAATTCACATACAAGCTAACTTACCGCACAATGTAGTACATACATCGGGCTAGTGGCACAATGGATAACGTGCCGAACTACAGATCTGCTGAGTGGAGTTTCGATTCCAACCTGGCTTGCGTGCAGCGCTGACTTTATTGCACTAATAACTGACTGTTCTGAAGCCCAATTGAGTTTTGCACCTTGAACTGCAGGGTCAAGGGCCCTTTCATTAAATGTCCCTGCTAACGTCAGAGTCAATATCCCAGAGTCATCACTGGGAGGGGAAGCTGAATTCGTCACTCACGGTGCCCTTTACACCTGTCAACCTTCCGAGGTGGCACCTGCGATTGTGAAGGAAACAAGACAC
>NW_025125851.1:0-1093 GCF_004010195.1 Chiloscyllium plagiosum | reverse complement strand
TATAGAGGAGGCCACATCGGGTGTAGAGGATGTAGAATGCTTGGAACTTTTCTTGATGACTTTGTTTTTACCTATTTTGTTCAGTTGAAAAATGACAGTTTTTGAGTTTTTTAGAGCAAGGGGAATGGCCTTTCAGCCTATTATATCAGTATGAGTCATCAAACATCTGGCTTGTAAACACAGTTTCAAGCACGTGACTCACCGCCTGTTGTGTTCTAACATTTCAAGTCTTTAGTTAAATTGTTATTCAATTTCGTAAGGGCTGAGTGGAACAAAAACATCTCTGTGAACTGACAGTTCTGAAAGACACTATTTCTCAGAGTCGTTTGTCAGTTTTCCTCATGACGCTGCGGAAAATGTTTGTGCACTCACATCTGAATTGCTTTGCCCTGTTTCTTCTTCAACTTCCTCCTTCTTTCTATTAAATGGTTTAGATTCCAATACAGACACAAGGTGCAGGCGGCGGAAGTCAAGTATTTGTACTTTCACTGACACTCTGTCTCGCCGGGATCTGTAGTCCTTCCTCACACTAATTCAGACAGCACTGTCCTTCCTGTGACATGTACCGTGTTGAATGGAAGGACAGGCAGTAATAACCCGCATTTGGAAACGGAGCGACACTTTTAAAACATTTACAATGCCCCAGAAAGTAATTGAGCTCCTATCTCCCGCATAACATACGGTGACACTAACCTCTATACTACCGAGGACGACAGTTTCAAAGGAGACTCTTCAACCCGTTGTGGTTGCATTTGTAAAAAACAACTGCTTACCCACCCGAATCGTTTAGTCCATAGACTCTGGGCAAGTTAGCACGACCAATTCACATCACCTGCACATATTTGGGCTGTGGGAGTAAACCCACGCAGACACGGGGTGAATGTGCAAACTTCACACAGAAAATCTCCTGACTGAGAAAGCACACCGCCCTAGCGTTTTTAACAAAAACAGAAACCGTAAAACACTTCCTTATAATTGGTGCTGTCTTCCATCCTGTTTAATTAACAAATGGTATTGTTGTTGGAGTGAGGTCGATGGAAATTAAAGACCATGAAAGCATGGGAAGGGTTAGAGCATGAAGACCACTGGGAAT
>NW_025125850.1:0-1093 GCF_004010195.1 Chiloscyllium plagiosum | reverse complement strand
TGGAAAAGTGAACCAGAAGTGACTTTCTGGGTGCACCGGTACACGAAAGAAGGCTTTTGCTAAATCCAAAGCAGAGAACCATTTACTGTCCGGTGGAATTTGAGCTAATATAGTACAAGGATTAGGAACATTTGGGGCGGGCGGAACAACAGCATAGTTGACTACCTGCAGGTCTTGAACAAAGCTCCGTTTTCCTGATTCACCTGGAATGTTTGCCTATTTGACCGGAACAATGGGGGCTCTCACCGGTGATTATCCACAGGGAAATATCACTCAAGCCTTAAGGAGGGATGCAAAGTAGTATCCTTTGAGAGCCTCGGGTTTTAACGAGTCTTGTGTTCTGCAAGGACGATACTCAGATTTCGGAGCTATTCTTATGGGGTTCACAACTTCGTATGAACCCCACATCACGTTTGCCTTTTGCCCTGCACTCAGTAGGGACCCTTCTTAATCTTGGGTCCGAGACATCTACCATAGCTAATCGCCAGGCTACCCTCTTGTCGGGGTTTACCTGGACTGCTCTATCTGCCTGAGTTCGCCAATTTCGTTTCTTCATATCTGTCCTTATATCTGTATTGAATCAGATACGAACATCGTCGCTGAAGACACAAACTTTGTTTTTTTTTGTGCCTGCTGTACCCATCGTCTCAAATCCTGCCACCTCTCGCTGGATGCCTTCGCCAATGGTACGTGAGGAAAGGTGCCTTCCACATCAAAAGGATAGGGTCTACTTGCCGTCACAGATACTTTGGATAAGTTTACACTGACTGCACATCTGTGATCATTCCAATAAACCTCGCACAATACTAACTGATCTGGTTTAACCAATCTCCTCAAACAATCCTTCTTATATGATTTGTCAGGGCCATCACGGTGTATGTGTGCTTTGCAGTGCTGCATAACCCCAGCAAGGAAATCTGTGTTAATGGAATTAACCTGGTTACTTGATTTCTGGGCGAGTGAATCGCTTCCTGAACGTTTGGTTCTTTGGCTTAATCGCCACTCATAGACATGCATCTTGGTCGTGAGTCGTAATTTACAGCTTGCACTGGTAAATCTTCTTTTCGTATTACCTGCAAGCCTGACAGGGTAC
>NW_025125849.1:0-1093 GCF_004010195.1 Chiloscyllium plagiosum | reverse complement strand
TTGTGGTACATATTGGTACTAATGATAAACAGATAGAAATAATGATACACATTGATACTAATGATAGACAGAAATTGTGGGACATATTGGTACTAATGATAAACAGACAGAAATAGTGGTATACATTGGTACAAACGGTAAACAGACAGAAATAGTGGTATGCATTGGTACTAACGATAAATAGACAGAAACAGTGTACTCATTGGCACTAATGATAGACAGAAATGGTGGTACTCATTGGTACTAATGACAAACAGTTAGAAATAGTGGAACTCATTGGTATGAATGATAAATAGACAGAAATAGTGGCACTCATTGGGACTAATGATAAACAGACAGAAATAGTGGGACACATTGTTACTAATGATAAACAGACAGAAATAGTGGTACTCATTGGTACTAATGATAAACAGACAGAAATTGCATACTCTTTGGTACTAATGATAAACAGACAAAAATAGTGATACCCATTCGTACTAAAGATAAACAGACAGAAATAGCGTACTCATTGTTTCTAATGATAAACAGACAGAAATAGTGGTACTCATTGGTACTAATGATAAACTGTCAGAGATCGTAGTACACATTGGTACGAATGATAAACAGTCAGAAAAAGTGGTACTCATTGGTACTCATGATAAGCAGACAGAAATAGTGGGACACATTGGTACTAATGGTAAACGGACAGAAATAGCGTACTCATTGGTACTAAAGATAAACAGACAAAAATAGTGGAACTCATTGGTACTAATGATAAACAGACAGAAATATTGGGACACACTGGTACTCATGATAAACAGACAGAAATAGTGTATTCATTGGTACTAATGATAACAGATAGAAATAATGATACACATTGGTACTAATGATACCAGACAGAAATAGTGGTATGCATTGGTACAAACGATTAACACACAGAAATAGTGGTATGCATTATTACTAATGATAAACAGGCAGAAATAGTGGCACTCATTGGTAAAAATGATAAACAGATAGATATAATGGTACACATTGGTACTAATGATAAACAGTCAGAAATAGTGGTACACATTGGTACTAATGACAAACAGACAGAAATAGTACTCATTGGTAC
>NW_025125848.1:0-1093 GCF_004010195.1 Chiloscyllium plagiosum | reverse complement strand
GCAGTGCTAACCACTGTGTTACCGTGCTGCCTAATGTTCTTACTGAAACATGTAAATCCTGGGACCTGCAACAATCATTTCTGTGTCTGCTCTATCATGTATCCGAAATTGTCACAACATTGACGTCCCAGGTACCAACCCATGCTGCAAGTTCATCCACGTTATTTTGGATGCCCCTGGCGTTGAAGTAGACACACTTCAAACCAACACCTTGTTTGCTGGTGCCATCTTGCATCCCTGATACTTGATTTCGGATCTCCATACTCTCAACCTTTTGTATAGTCGAACTACAATTTTGGTTCCCATCCCCTTGCTCGGGATTAGTTTAAACCCACCCCCAATAGCCTTAGCGAATATCCCCTCCCCAGGATATTGGTACCCTTCTTGTTCAGCCGAAGACCATCCTGCTTGTGCAGGTCCCACCTACTCCAGAAAGAGCCCCAATTATCCAAGAATCCAACCCACCAGCCTCCACCATCCCTGTAGCCACGTGTTGAACTCCAATCTCTTCCTATTCCTCACCTCACTAGCACGTGCACGGGCAACGAAACAGAGACAACAACTCTGTTCGTCCTAGCTCTAAGCTTCCATCCTAGCTCCCTGAATTTCTGCCTTAAATCCCCATCTCTCTTCCTACCTATATCGTTGGTGCTCGCTGGACCATGACCTGTGGCTGCTCCCGTTCCCACTGAAGAATCCCAAAAACACGATCAGAGATATTATGAACCCTGGCACCTGGGAGGCTACACACCAACCGTGAGTCTCTTCCATCCCCACAGAACTTTCTATCTGTCACTTAAGTATGGAGTCCCCAATGACTACTGCTCTGCTCCTCTCCCCCTTCCCTTCTAATCAGCAAGGATAAACACTGTGCCATAGCCCGGTGTCACACTGATTTCCCCTGGTAAGTCGTCCCCCACAATAGTTTTCAAAACGGTATACTGTTGAGGGGAATGGCCACAGGGGAGCTCTGCAGTGCCTGCCAGTTGCACTTCCGTCCCTTGACTGTAACCATTTTGCCTTTTACTTGTACCTGAGGAGTGACTACCTCCCTGTAATTCCCCTCAATAACCCTCTCTGCCTCCCGAATGAT
>NW_025125847.1:0-1093 GCF_004010195.1 Chiloscyllium plagiosum | reverse complement strand
TACCCGTGATAGGAGATCCCTTTAAAGCTAGGTTTAGTGGTCCCTATCAAATTGAGAAAAAGATGAGTCAGGTGAACTATCTACTAAAGATGTCAGATAGAAAAAAAAGTATTGAGTATGTCATGTGAATGTGTTGAAACTATTTTATACTAGAGAGAAAGTACTAGAGAAACGGGTATTAGTTACTGCCCCACAGAGTGAGGAATCAAATCCAGATGATGTTGATTTTAATGTGCCTCAAAATAGATTAAAAATGAAGAAGTCCTTGTGGAGTGGGATAGGTTAGTAAGCTATCTGTCTCAGGAGCATAGAGCATTGAAAGATTTGTTACTGCAGTGTTAGGACATATGTAAGAATCAAATGGGGAGGACTAGTGCTATTGTACATGAAGAAAGTGAGGACTGCAGATGCTGGAGATCAGAGCTGAAAATGTGTTGCTGGAAAAGTGCCGCAGGTCAGGCAGCATCCAAGGAGCAGGAGAATCGACGTTTCGGGCATGAGCCCTTCTTCAAGGGCTCATGCCCGAAACGTCGATTCTCCTGCTCCTTGGATGCTGCCTGACCTGCTGCGCTTTTCCAGCAACACATTTACAGCTATTGTACATGAAGTAGACATAGGGAATACTGCTCTGATAAAATAACACCCCTATTGGCTTAACCCTTTCAAAGCCACACAGATCCAGATGGAGGTGGAGGCCATGCTCGACGAACACATCATTGAACCAAGACAGAGCGAGTGGAATTCGCCGATCGTCTTAGTTCCCAAACCGGATGGGACTCAACAATTTCGTATGGATTATTGGGAGGTCAATACTGTTACAAAATCGGAATCATATCCAATTCCTAGATTGGAGGACTGTATCGAGAAAGTTGGACAAGCCAGTTACATCACTAAGTTCGACTTACTGCGTGGTTACTGGCAGGTACCTTTATCAGAGACGACAAAAGAAATTTCTGCATATATAACCCCAAATGGGCTATATCAGTTCAAGGTGATGCTCTTTTGAATGAAGAACACATGCACCACATTTCAAAGACTCATGAACAGTGTTGTGGCTGGATTAACAAACTGTGCAGTCTATTTGGACAATGTA
>NW_025125846.1:0-1093 GCF_004010195.1 Chiloscyllium plagiosum | reverse complement strand
TGTCAAAGCACTTCAGAGTTGATTAGAAAATATTTAAGTGTCAATTGAATTACTTTTCAAGCCAACATTTTCTCAATTTGTATCTGTTATTCATTATAATGATCACAATATCGTGAATTTATTTGCTTCCGGTCACTGATTAAAGTGTGAATGTCATTAAGGTGAGGGGGAAAGTTTTAAAAAAGATCTGAGGGGCAACTCTTTTCACAACGCGTGTTTGGCATATTGAGATGAGCTGTGAGAGGAAAGGCAACGGCTGGTATGATTACAACATCTAAAAGACATTTGGACAGTTACATGGATAGAAAATATCCAGAGGGATATGGGAAAAACACAGGAAAATGGGACTAGTTTAGTTTCAGAAACCTGGCCGGAATGCCAAGTTGGGCTGAATGGCCTGTTTCCGTGCTGTATCAGTCTAACTTTCTACAATTCAAAATTGACTGTGATGGGTAAAGGAAAGCAAAAACGGGTGTTAATTCTATTTTGTGTCCATGAAAAAGAGACATAAATTTTAAATAATTGTGTCACATGAAATAGTTCACTCTTATTGTGATTAGAAATACAATGAATGCGAACATTAAAGTGAAATATAATGAAATTAATTCAACTGTGTTTCCATGGTTAAAATAAAAATTGATATTCACAATGATGAAGAGTTTGTACAGTGCAATATATTCACATCAGTTCATTTACTGAGCTATTATTGCACATTTATACCCCTTACTGAATTGAACAATAATTACATATTACCCACATAGGTTAGCAACACATAGATGTTTGAAAATATATCAGTGCATTTCAAAAAGGAGATATTTAATGTTGCTCTGTGACTGTGCAATGTATAGACATGAACAGCAATCATTGCAGTGAAAAGTAATTACAGTTCTCTGAATTTATAAGGCTGAGATTGCTGTGATTATTCAAATGAACAAAAGTCAGTTTTGAAAGCGTGTTGGATGCAAAATCATTGGTTCCACTGTGGGATAGTTGACCTGAAAACAATAGCATTAAATGAAACAATGGATTAAATTAAAATATGGATCTGACTATACACATCAGAAAGACAAACAAATTATTCTGTAATTATTAT
>NW_025125845.1:0-1093 GCF_004010195.1 Chiloscyllium plagiosum | reverse complement strand
ATTGCAGTTGTCCATTGTTCCTTAAGCTTATCAGCATTACTCTTCACTCTAACAGGGACATAATAACTCTCAACTCCCGTCGTCACACTGTTGAATGCCTCCCACTTGTCAGACATCGTTTTACCTGCTAACAGTCTACTTCAATTAAACTTAGTAAGCTAATGTCACATACCATTAAAATTTATAGTACTCCAATTAGAACAAACATTAATGAAAGGATTATTATTTTCCATAACCATTATGAAACTAATATAGTTATGATTGCAAAACCCAAAATGTTCCCTCACGTTTACTTCAGTCACTTGCGCTGCCTATTGCAAAAAAGAAGGCATAGTTTTGTTCTTTCTCTGTTGCAATCATCCGCATATTGATGAAGAAGATTTTTATGAACACATTTGAAAAATTCTTCGCCATCCAACCCGTTAACACTGTGGTATTCTCAATCAATTTTAGAAAATTAAAACCCCCCATTCTTACAACCTTATTAAGCTTAAATATATCCGAGATCTCCCTACATTTTTGTTTCTCAATTTCTTTCTTACTGTTGGAGAGCATATGGTACAATACAACCAACGTGCTCTTTCCTTTCTTATTTTTAATTTCAACCAATATATTTTCACTGGAAGATTTGTCACAAATGAGCATTTAGTGCAATCTGTTCAAAGTGAACTGTATTTTGTTATTTTTAATACGACTTGCATATTTTAACTGGTTAATTTTTCAGAAATATCTTCCCCAGTTACAGCAATAATTCATTCCTTAATCAAAAATGGCAGACATCCCCTTCCCTGCCCTCTCGCATGTCTGTTACCATCCTTTCTATGACACGTAACACCTGGAATATTGAATTGCCAGTCTTGAACATCTTTAAGGCGAAAGTGAGGACTGCAGATGCCGGAGATTAGACTCAAGGGTGTGGTGGTGGAAAAGCACAGCAGGTCAGGAAGCATCCGAGGAGCAGGAAAATCGATGTTTCAAGCAAAAGCCCTTCATCAGCCCATTTCTCATGAGTGGCTTTTGCCCAAAACGTTAACTTTCCTATTCCTCACATGCTGACCTGCTGTGCTTTCCCAGAACTACAGTCACGACTTGG
>NW_025125844.1:0-1093 GCF_004010195.1 Chiloscyllium plagiosum | reverse complement strand
TTGCAATCTGTCAGCAAGCGTCACAGTGTGTTTTAGAGAGATTCAGAGATTGTTACAGTGTGTCTCAGAGAGTATCAGATGGGATCGGAGAGTGTAACAGTGCATCTCAAAGTATCAGAGAAAGTCAGAGAGTGTCACGGTGCATTTTAGAGAGTGTCAGAGAGAGTCATAGAGTGTCACAGTGTGTCTGAGAGTTTCAGAGAGAGTCAGAGAGTGTCAGATTGTGTCTCAGTGAGTGACAGATTGTATCTCAGAGAGTCAGAGAGAAAGAGAGTCAGAAAGTGTCATGATCTGTCTTTGAGAGTGTCTCAGTGTGACACAGTCTGTCAGAGAGTGTCACAATGTGCCTCAGAGAGTGTCCGAGTGTGTCACAGTGTGTCTAAGAGAGGATGACAGTGTGTCTCAGAGAGTCAGAGAGAGTCAGAAACTGTCGCAGTTTGTCTCAGAGAGTGGCACTTTGTGACAGTCTGTCAGAGAATATTACGTTATATTTCAGATTGTTTCAGAGAGAGTCAGAAAGTGTCACAGTGTGACATACTGTGCCTCAGAGAGAGTCAGAGAGAGTCAGTATTTGGCTCAGAGACGGTCACAGTCTGGGAGAGAGTGTCACAGTGTGTCTCAGAGTGTCAGAGTGAGTCAGAGAGTGTTACAGTATGTCATATTGTGCCTCAGAGAGAGTCAGTGATTGTCACAGTGTGTCTCAGAGAGAGTCAGAAATTGTCATAGTCTATCTCAGAGAGTGTCACAGTGTATCTCAGAGAGTGTCGCAGTGTCGAAGAAAATGTTACCTTGTGTCAGAGAGTGTCACAGTAGGTCAGAGAGTGTCATCGTGTTTCTCAGAAATTGTCACTCTCTGCCACAGTCTGTCAGAGAGTGTGACACAGTATGTCTCAGAGATTGTGAGAGAGAGTCAGAAAAGTCACAGTGTGTCTCAGAGAGTGACCGAGTGTCTCAGAGAGACAGTGAGAGACAGCAAATGTCACAGTGTGTCTCAGAGAGTGTCACAGTGTGTCTCAGAGATTGTCACTGGGTCTCAGAAAATGTCACCGTCTGTCAGAGAGTGTCACAGTGTGTCACAGAGTGTCTTGGTGTG
>NW_025125843.1:0-1093 GCF_004010195.1 Chiloscyllium plagiosum | reverse complement strand
TATCATCACTGCCTTCTGAGGACAGCGGGGCACTAGGTACCTCACCCACTGTAACTACCACCTGGCCCTTTGGCTTTAAGGCCTCAAGTCTGAGAGTCACCACCTTCACTTGTTCCTGTTTCTCATAATAATGTAACACATCCTGTCATTCCTGGAATAAAACAGAGCAAAATGTGAATTTGGTGTGACTTGAAACATTAATAATTGGACATTCACTCGACATATCTATAGATGTGAGAAGTGTACTGTGATTATTTAAGTGAATTTAATGTGATCATACAGTGAAAATAACTGATAATCAACGACAATGAATGAACTGAATAACATGTGATTATTTGTACAAGTTCTTGCAATGAAAATTCAATTTTGTTTTAATGCTTGTCACCCATTACGCCATGGGCATTGTTATCAGGGAATAAAGTAATGGAAGGATATCAAAGAAAATAAATAGACTTTAATTTAAGCTTCACTGCAATAATGACCCAAAACAATATTTGGAAATATGGTTAAACTACATAACAAAGTTTCCAGTCTCATTATTAACATGAAAACTGGTTTAGTTTGCAAGTTGTTTAGCTCTAAGAATAATTGGAAATAAATTGTTATTCTGTATATAAACCACCCTGAACTCCACGATTAGATTCCAGTCTGTAACTTCCTGTCAGGGTTGAAAGGGAAGGCTGGTAGTTATAGGGAATGCTGGCTGACTAAAGAAATTGAGGGTTTGGTTAAGAAAAAGATGGAAGCATATGTCAGGTATAGACAGGATAGGTCGAGTGAATCCTAAGAAGAGTATAAAGGAAGTTGGAGTAAACTTAAGAGGGAAATCAGGTGGGCAAAACGCGGACATGAGATAGCTTTGGCAAATAGAATTAAGGAGAATCCAAAGTGTTTTTACTAAAAGATTAAGGACAAAGGGTAACTAGGGAGAGAATATGGCCTCTCTAACATCAGCCAGGCGGCCTTTGTGTGGAGCCACAGAAAATGGGGGAGATATTAAATGAATATTTTGCATCAGTATTTACTGTGGAAAAGGATATGGAAGATATAGACTGTAGGAAAATCGATGATGACATCTTGCAAAATGTCCCGA
>NW_025125842.1:0-1093 GCF_004010195.1 Chiloscyllium plagiosum | reverse complement strand
TGTCACTGACTGAGTCTCAATCCCTGTCACTGAATGAGATTCAATCCCGGTCACTGACAGAGATACAATATTTGTCTCTGACTGAGGTTCAATCCCTGTCACTGACTGAGATTCAATTCCTGTCACTGATTGAGATTCAATCACTGTCACTGACCGAGATTCAATCACTGTCACTGGTTGTGTCTCAATCCCTGTCACTGATGGAGGCTCAATCCATGTCACTGACTGAGATACAATCCCTGTCACACACTGAGATTCAATCCCTGTCACTGACTGAGATTCAATCCCTGTCACTGACTGAGATGCATTCTCTGTCACTGACTGAGGGTCAATCCCTGTCACTGACTGAGATTGAATCCCTGTCACTGACTGAGATTCAATCCCTGTTGCTGACTGAATGTCAATCCCTGTCACAGTCTCAAGGTCATTCCTATGACAGACTGAGTCTCAATCCCTGTCACTGACTGAGGTTCAAACCCTGTCACAGATGGAGATTCAATCCACGTCACTGATTGAGATTCAATTCCTGTCACTGACGGATGTTCAATCCCTGTCACTGATTGAAATTTAATCCCTGTCACTGACTCGGGTTCAATCCCTGTCACTGACTGAGATTCAAACCCAGTCACTGACTGAGGGTCAATTCCTGTCACTGACTGATGTTCAATTCCTGTCACTGACTGAGGTTGAATCCCTGTCACTGACTGAGATTCAATTCCTGTCACTGACTGAGATTCAATCCCTGTCACTGACTGAGATTCAATCCCTATCATTGACTGAGTCTCAATCCCTGTCACTGACTGAGATTCAATTCCTTTCACTGATTGAGGGTCAATCCCTGTAACTGAATGAATCTCAATCCCGGTCACTGATTGAGATTCAAACCCTGTCTCTGACTGAGATTTAATCCCTGTCAATAACTGACATTCAATCCCAGTCACTGACTGAGATTCAATCCCTGTCACTAACTGAGATTCAATGCCTGTCACAAACTGAGGTTCAATCCGTGTCCTGTCATTGTCTGAGATTCAATTCCAGTCACAGACTGAGGTTCACTCCGTGTTTCAGACTGAGTTTGAATCCTTGTCACTGA
>NW_025125841.1:0-1093 GCF_004010195.1 Chiloscyllium plagiosum | reverse complement strand
ATGTGAGTTGATGGATGCAGACGATGAGCAGGCTGATGGGATTAGAGTAGAATCGCACCGTTTTCAGCACAGACATGATGGGATGAATGGCTTGGTGTTCTGCTGTAATGTTTGGAATTCTCAATATGCACTTATAATGTTAAAGCATGCAAGACCGTGGGCAAAGTGCTGGAAATGGGACTAGAACGGGATGTGATTACTGGGGTGGTAATGGCCGAGTGGCATTATTGTTGGACCGTTAGTCTCGAGACCCCGCCAGCGTTTTGTGGATAAGAGTTCAAACCCAGCCTTGGTAGACTCTGTTTGAGTTGAACTGATGAGGCAGAGGCTGGAATCAATATCATAGACTTTCCAGGCTCAACTAAGGCTGTTGATTCTCCCCTCAGGGAGTCGCTTATCAACCGTGGGATCCTGCAGTGGGCCAGAAATTCCTGTCCCGAATTCAGAGGTTCCATTCCCAATTCAGCCAACAACAGCCACCGATGTTTGCCGCGACCTCCACAAAAAGTGCGATGGGAGACTGTAACAATCCTGTACCATCCACCCTCTCCCATTCACAGTAGGCACAGCCAATGATCTGATCCTTCAGCAAGTTGAAGCTGGAGGCTGTGCCCACCGCAGCTGTGTGATAATTAGCTGCTGATCCATCTGTTTACTCACATAACACGGTCCAGTGCTCCTGCGCCTCACACTGTGGCTGGAGAGTGATCACCAGAGGATGGTGAAAGTATTGATTTAGCTGCGTGTGTCCCTGATAGTATCTGAGCCCATCACTGCTGATGGAGACAGTGAATCGTGTTAGTTGGTGGGAGGTGAGGATGTCTTTCATTGGGGAAAGTCGAGCCCGGACTTTCCCCAATGCTGGATAAATCCCAAGCCGGTTTGGCAGCGTCCGAGGTGTGAGAGAAACACGGCTTACATTTCCAGTTCCATTCTTGAAGACATTCTGAAGAAGAGTGAGTGCAGACTGGAAACTTGAACTCTGTTTCTCTCTTTGTCTCTGCACAGATGCTGCCAGACCTGCTGAGTCTCTCCATCAGTGTCTACTTCAGATTGTCAACACCAAAGAATTTAACCTTTACTCTGTCGAGAA
>NW_025125840.1:0-1093 GCF_004010195.1 Chiloscyllium plagiosum | reverse complement strand
CCTCTCTTGATTTTATAAACCTCAATAAGGTCACCCCTCAGCCTCCAACATTCCAGGGAAAACTGCCCGAGCCTAGGCTCTCCTTACAGCTCAAATGCTCCAACCCTGACAACCTCCTTGTAAATCTTTTCAGAATCTTTTCAAGTTTCACAACTTCCTTCCGATAGGAAGGAGACGAGAATTGTACGCAATATTCCAAAAGAGCCCTCACCAACTTCCTGTACAGCCACAACATGACCTTCCAACTCCTGTACTCAATACTCTGACCAATAAAGGAAAGCATACGAACGTCTTCTTCACTATCTTATCTATCTATGACTCTACTTTCAATTAACCTGTACTCCACGGTCTCTTTGGTCAGCAACACGCCCTAGGACAACACCATTAGGAGTATAACTCCTGCTAAGATTTGCTTTCCCAAAATGCAACACCACGCATTTATGTAAATTAAACTCCATCTGCCACTCCTAAGCCCATTGGCCCATCTGATCCTGTTGCGATCCGAGGTAATCTTCTTTGCTATTCTCTACACCTCCAATTTTGATGTTGTCTGCAAACTTACTAATTATACCTCTTATGCTCACATTCAAATCATTTATATAAATGATGAAAAGTATTGGACCCAGCACCGATCCTTGTGGCACTCTACTGGTCACAGGCCTCCAGTCTGAAAAACAACCCTCCACCACCACCCTCTGCCTTCTACCTTTGAGCTATTTCTGGATCCAAATGGCTAGTTCTCCCTGTATTCCATGAGATCTAACCTTGCTAATCAGTCTCCCATGGGGAACCTGGTCGAACGACTTACTGAAGTTCAAATAAATCATATCCACTACTCTGCTCTCATCAATGATCATTGTTACTTTTGCAAACAATTCAAAGAAGGTTGTGAGACATGACTTTCCACTCACAAAGCCACGCTGACTATCCCTACTCAAACCTTGCCTTTCGAAATACATGTACATCCTGTCCCTCAGGATTCCCTCCAACAACGTGCCCACCACCACTGTCAGGCTCAGTGGTCTATAGTTCCCTGGCTTGTCCTTAACAACTTTCGTGGACATTGGCACCACATTCGCCAACCTCCAGTCTT
>NW_025125839.1:0-1093 GCF_004010195.1 Chiloscyllium plagiosum | reverse complement strand
GAGAGCAAGTCTCCCTCTCTCTTTTGGTGGAAAGATATTTGTTTCCCTCAATCCCTGATTTGGCTTTAATGGTGACGGTCTCATATTGACCGCTTTCGCCTCTCCCCCCCCCTCCTGTCACGGTTCCCCCGTTAACAGGGGAAGATACAGCTCTGTCTCTGCCCTGCGGACTCCCTCTCCTGATTGGAAAAGGCTCTTTGACTCAGCCAGAACCCGTTGGGTGTCCATTGAAGCTCCTGTGTCTGAGTATCTGTGGTAGTGCGTGGTTTACACACGTGGACCTGTACTGGGCCCGGTCAGATTGAGGGCAATGGAACCACCAGCCCGTTGTCCCAATTTGGAAAGGGGCCCGGAATGTGTGTTGTTGTTTTATATTTAAATGTGCCACTTGCGTTACTCCTTGACCCTTTCAATAAACGTACTTTTGCCAGAAACGCTGGAGAGAGTAATATTTAGAACTGTTGCAGGGGCTGTCTGTTGGTCTCAGCTCTGCCGAATCCGGCACAGATGGCTGTTGGAGCCGTGCCAAGACCCCTATGTTCCAAGGTACCCCCTTGCAGAGCTGGAGGGGGCGAGCGGCCATTTTGAACCCCTGTTCCACCAGCCCAGCCCATGTGGGATTCTGACCCCCACTCCCACAGGAATGGACGATATATCAAGCATAGAACAGGCCCTTCGGCCCTGAATTCATCTCAGATCAAGCTGACTGAGGTGGGCCGAGCGTTTATCTTAACTTGACCGACACAGCCCTCGGTTGACTGTCCACGTGATAGTCCAGCAGCCATTGCAAGGTCCCTCCTGTCTCTGACTCTCCCACTACTGCAGGCAGTGTATTCTATGCATCCTGAGTAAAGGACCTCCCTCTGATATCTCCCCCGAAACAGTCCTCCAATCACATGAAAATTATGACCCCTTGTGACAGCCATTTCTGCCTTGGGGTGAAAGGGAGAGTAGATAACCAGAGACCTATGTCTCTCAACATCTTGTACACCTCCAATCAACTCTTCCCCTCCTCTCCAGAAAAATCCGAGCTTCCTCAACCTCTCTTCATCAGACAAGCCCTCCAATCCAGGCGGCTAAATTGTCCCGTAGT
>NW_025125838.1:0-1093 GCF_004010195.1 Chiloscyllium plagiosum | reverse complement strand
TTAAGTAACCACAAAGGAACAAAGATCCTGATGGGAGTTATGTACAAACCTCCTCGCAGTAGATTAGATTAGATTAGATTACTTAGATTACTTAGATTACTTACAGTGTGGAAACAGGCCCTTCGGCCCAACAAGTCCACACCGACCTGCCGAAGCGTAACCCACCCATACCCCTACATTTACCCCTTTACCTAACACTACGGGCAATTTAGCATGGCCAATTCACCTGACTTGCACATCTTTGGACTGTGGGAGGAAACCGGAGCCCCCGGAGGAAACCCACGCAGACACGGGGAGAACGTGCAAACTCCACACAGTCAGTCGCCTGAGTCGGGAATTGAACCCGGGTCTCTGGCGCTGCGAGGCAGCAGTGCTAACCACTGTGCCACCGTGCCGCCCACTAATCGGGATGTGGGTCAGAAAATAAATCGGGAGATAGAAAAGGCATGTAAGAAAGGGATTATTACAATAGTCATGGAGACTGCAATATGCAGGTGGACTGGGAAAGTCAGGTTGGGAATGGATCTCAAGGAAAGGAATTCATGGAATGTCTACGAGAGGCTTTTTTGGAACAGTTTGTGGTAGAGCCCCTAGGCAACAGGTAATTCCGGATTCGGTGACGTGTAATGAGACAGCCCTGATTGGGGAGCTGAAGGTGAATGAACCCTGAGGGGGCAGTGACCAGAATGTGTTAGAATTCACCCTGCAGTTCGAGAGGGAGAAGCTGGAATTCGATGTAGTAATAGGAATTAATGAGCAAGTTAGACAAAGGAGAGCCAATGGACATGATCTATTTGGATTTCTAGAAGGCCTTTGACAAGTTGCTACACAGGAGGCTGCTAAATAACATAAAAGCCCATGGGGTTTGGGGCCCGGTACTGGCATGGATAGAGAGTGGGAATAAATGGGTCTTTTGCAGGATGGCAGCTGGTGCCTTGTGCAGTTCAGCAGGGGCAGTGTTGGGACCTCAGCTATTCATGTAACAATTAATTATATATTAACGATCTGGGAAAAGGAACTGAGGGCATTGTTAGTAAATTTGCTGATGACACAAAGATGCGGGGAGGGACAGGCAGAGTTGAGGAAGCAGAAG
>NW_025125837.1:0-1093 GCF_004010195.1 Chiloscyllium plagiosum | reverse complement strand
AATGACAGTGCTGCACTCCCTCAGTACTAACCCCGTGACAGTGCTGCACTCCCTCAGTACTAACCCGATGACAGTACTGCACTCCCTCAGTACTAACCCCATGACAGTGCTGCACTCCCTCAGTACTGACCCTCTGACAGTGCTGCACTCCCACAGTACTGACCCTCTGACAGTGCCGCACTGCCTCAGTACTAACCCACTGACAGTGTTGCACTCCCTCAGTACTAACCTAATGACAGTGCTGCACTCCCTCAGTACTAACCTAATGACAGTGCTGCACTCCATCAGTACTGACCCTCATCCAGTGCTGCACTCCCTCAGTACTGACCCTCTGCTAGTGCTGCACTCCCTCAATACTAACCCAATGACAGTGCTGCACCCCCTCAGTACTGACACTCTGATAGTGCTGCACTCCCTCAGTACGGACCCTCTGACTGTGCAGAACTCCTTCAGTGCAAACCCAATGACAGTGCTGCACTCCCTCAGTACTAACCCAATGACAGTGCTGCACTCCCTCAGTACTGACCCTCTGACAGTGCTGCACTATCTCAGTACTGATCCTCTGACAGAGCAGCACTCCCTCAGTACTAACCCAATGACAGTGCTGCCCTCCCTCAATACAAACCCAATGACAGTGCTACACCGCCTCCGTACTGACCCTCTGACAGAGCAGCACTCCCTCAGTACTAACCCAATAAGAGTGCTGCGCAACCTCAATACTGACCCTCTGACAGTGCTGGACTCCCTCTGTACTGACACTCTGACAGTGCTGCACTCCCTCAGGACTAACACAATGACAGTGCGGCACTCACTCAGTACGAATCCTCTGACAGTGCAGCACTCCCTCAGTTCTAACCCAATGACAGTGCGGCACTCCCTCAATACTAACCCAATGACAGTGCTGCACTCCCTCAGTACTGACCCTTTGACAGTGCAGCACTCCCTCAGTACTTACCCAATCACCGTGCTGCACTCCCTCAGTACTAACACAATGACAGTGCGGCACTCCCTCAGTACGAATCCTCTGACAGTGCAGCACTCCCTCAGTACTTACCCAATCACAGTGCTGCACTCCCTCAGGACTAACCCAATG
>NW_025125836.1:0-1093 GCF_004010195.1 Chiloscyllium plagiosum | reverse complement strand
TCGGATGTTGCCTGACCTGCTGTGCTTTTCCAGCATCATACTTTTTGATTGAGAGGTGAGTGACTGTTAAATTCTCTTTTTTTTCTTTCCTCTTCTCTCTGTCTTACGCTCACCTACAACAGACACAATCATTGCCTGATCCTTGTTTTAACTTCTAACTTATCAGCTAAAGTCTGAATGTTGATGTCCACTTCTTGTTGCACATAGGCGCTGACTGTTTCGGGTTCTGAGGAGTTAGGAATGGTACTGACTACTGTGCAGTCATTGTCAAACCTCCCATTTCTCACCTCATGATACAGTATGAAGCAGCAGAATGTGCAAAAGTTAAAGAACTTTTGTAGTGATGTCCTGGAGCTGAGATAATTGGCTGCTCACAACCACAACCATCTTCCCATGTGTCAGGTATGACTCTAACCAGTGATTTTTCTTGATTCTCATTGACTTCAATTTTACACTTAAGTCATATTTATTCCTTTGCTTCCTTGATGTCTGAGGCAGTCTCACATCTCCTCATCTCTAGAATTAATCTCTTGACTGCAAATGGATGAATGAGGTCTGGAGCTGCCCTGCTAGTGTTTAAACTGACCATCAGGTTATTGTTGAGTCTGGGCAATCATGCTTAATGAGCTGTCATAAAAATACGTCCCCTGAGAATCTTTTTTATGCTGCTGAAGAGCGCTCTTGACATTGTTTTAACATCTTCTGAGGTTAAAATTTATTATACTGAGATCTATTTTGTCAATGACTAAATATATGCATAATTTTAAGAGGCATGAAGTACTTAATGCTTCTGTTATTTAGTTCTGTTTGACACATTTGTAAGTTTTTAGTGACACCAATTCCTTTATTCATTATGAATGTGTATCTTTTTCTGATCAGTGTTATGCATACTATTGTTACCATGGTATTTGTTGGTTCTGTACGTAACATATACTTGATGGATGGATATGGAAAGACCATGAGTTGGCATGGAGGATGTGTGAGGCTACATGGGGTTTGTGAGTAAGACAGAGAGAAGAGAATTTAACAGTCACTCACCTCTCAATCAAAAAGTATGATACTGGAAAAGCACAGCAGGTCAGGCAACATCCGA
>NW_025125835.1:0-1093 GCF_004010195.1 Chiloscyllium plagiosum | reverse complement strand
TTCGAATTAATCTGAAGCCTATCTATTCGACACGATCGTATTTTTGTCCATATGTTTATCCAATGACCATTTAAATATCCTTAAAGTTGGCGAGTCTACTACTCTTGCAGGCAGGGCGTTCCATGCCCCTATTCATGCAAGAGTACAGGAAACTATCTCTGATGTCTGCCCTATGTCTTTCTCCTGTCCATTTATAGCCATGTTAACTCGTGCTCGCCATCACCATCTGAGGAGAAAGGCTCTCACTGTCTAACCTTCTGATTATCATCTATGTCTCAATTAAGTCACGTCTCAACCTTCTTCCCTCTAACGAAAACAGCCTCAGGTGCTCAGCCTTTATCATAAAACAATCACTTTCTTAACAGGAAACATGCTACAACATCTCTTCTGAACTCTTTCTAAAGTTTCCATATCCATCTTATTATGTGTTGACCAGAATAATCCAAGTACGGCCGCACCAGAGTTTTGTACAGCTGCAGCGTATTCTTGTGGTTCCGAAACGCAATCCCTCCAACAATGAAAGTTAACGCACTGTTTGCCTTCTTACAATCTCAGCAACCTGGCTGGCAACTTTCAAGGGTGTATGCAGATGGACAATGAAATTATTCTGCTCTTCTGCACTTCCAAGAATATTATCATTAGTCCAGTACTCTTTACTCCTGTTGTTGGTTCCATAGAGAATTACCTCACACTTTTCCGCATTAAACTCCATTTGCCAAATCTCAGCCCAGTTCTGCAGCGTATCTATGTCCCTCTGTAACCTGAAAAATCCTTCAGCACGATCCAAAACTCAGCCTGCGTCAGTGTCATCTGCAAAATTTCGAACCTGTTCTTCTCGTCCTCATGGGGGTCGTTTGGAAAAATCACAAACAGTGAAGTCACTAAAACAGTTCCTTGCCGTACACCACCCGTAACCGAAATCCAGCGTGAACGTTTCCCATCAACCACCATGTTCTGTCTTCTTTCAGAAGCCAATATCGAATCCAAAGAGCTAAACCTCCCTGAGTGCCACGCCTCCTTCTTTTGTGCAACAGTCTACCGTGGGGATCCTTATCAAACACTTTACTGAAATCCACATATCGAATACCAAACG
>NW_025125834.1:0-1093 GCF_004010195.1 Chiloscyllium plagiosum | reverse complement strand
AGGCAGATAATATGCAGTGAAGAGAAGGGGAGAGCTAAGATTTATGAATAGTTGTTTAATATTCACTTGGAGTTAAAAATAGATTAATGCTATTTTCTTTAAATAGTGGAATGTGTGAGTTTTCTGTCACTCATGCTTTAACAGATTATGTGGGGAGGTGAACTTTTCTGGGTGTTTGGTTTAACTAACAGAGGGGTTCACCGTCATGTTGTAACAAAAGAAACACGACAAAGAACAGTACAGCACAGGAGCGGGCCCTTCAGTCCAGAATGTTGTGCTGAATGTGACACCAAATTAAATTCATTCTTTCTTCCTATCTTTGTTCCATATCCTTGCATATTCACATGCTCACCCAAAAACCCCTTAAACAACCCTCTCATTTCTGCCTCCTCCACCATCCCTGGCAACATGTTCCAGATTCCGACCACTCTCTGTGGAAAACACATTACCCCCACATCTCCTTTGAGCTCTCCCCCTCTCACCTTAAATGCACATTCTCTCGTAAACTCTGGGTAAAACATTTTGACCAGCAACCCTGTGCATCTCATGGTGCTGTGCTGACTGTCCCTAATTAGGTCATTCTTTACTAAATGCACATAAATCCTATCCGTAAAAATTCTGTCCAAAGCTTCCCAACCACTGAGGTGAGACTCACCAGGCTATAACTTCCTGGATTGTCCCTATTTCCTTTCTTGAAGAGAGGAACACCATAAGCTACTCACCAGTCCTCTGCGACCTTTACACTGGCAAGTGAGGACTCAAAAATCATGTCCAAGACCCCAAAAACCTCCTGTCTTGCCTTTCTCAATAACCTGGGGTAGCTACCATCGGGTCCTCGGGATTAATCCACTTTAATGCTCTTCAAGAAATCTAACGCTTTTTTCTCGACCTCAAAAATACCCGAGCACATTAGCATGCTCCACACAAATCTCATTATCCCCAATATCATTTTCCTGGGTGAATACCGATGCAAAGTAATTATTTAGGATCTCGTCCACTTCCACTGACTTCAAGCACAAGTTCCTTCCTTTAGTCTTGAATGGCCCGACTTCTTTCCACGTTATGTGGAAGCTGTGGAAAGAGTGCAGAGTAG
>NW_025125833.1:0-1093 GCF_004010195.1 Chiloscyllium plagiosum | reverse complement strand
AAACCTGATTGAGTTCATTATTTTTATTCATTTGTGAAACTTGGGCATTGCTGGCTGGCCAGCATTGATAGCCCACCCTATTTGTCCTTGAGAAGGTGGTGGTGAGCTGCATTCTTGAACAGCTGCAGTCCACTTGCTGTGGGTTGACTCACAATGCCAGTCGGGAGGGCATTGCAGAATTTTGACGCCACAACTGTGATGGAACGGCGATGTATTTCCGAGTCAGGTTGGTGAGTGATTTGGAGGGGAACTTGCAGGTGGTGGTGTTCCCAAGTACCTCCTGCCCTTGTCCTTCTAGATGGAAGTGGTTTTGGGTTTGGAAGGTGCTGTCTAAGGATCTTTTGTGAATTTCTAGAGTGCATCTTGTTGATAGTACAGACTGCTACTACCGTTGCAGTGATGCAATAGATTTCAGCTAGTAATAGTATGAATATGGACTTTCAGAAACCATTAATTAAAGTACGACATCATAGACTTGTTAGCAAAGCTGAATCAATAACCTTAAAGCGCCATTAACTGTGTGGATGTATTTCTGGGTCAGGGCTTGAGAGATTAGTGGAGAACATTACTTTTCGAACTGTGGATAAATTGGTGGAAAGCATATAGGGAGCAGTATTGGAACCATCGTTTGTTCTGATTTACGTTAATGACCTGGACAGAAGCATAATTTCAAAGCTTGTAGATGATACAAACTGAAGTTTAGTAAACATGAGTAGAATGTTTACAGAGGAGGACATGGATAGACTGGTGAAATGTGGGGCAGACTTAAGGCACGAAATATCCTTCTCCTGTTCTCTTAGGTTCTAATGATTTCTGCACTTTCAACAAAACCTTACTTAGCTGATGCTCAGGTATCCACTTGAGTGCTAGATAACTGCACTCCAGAGACTCCTACTATAACCTTAAAGATGAAAATCCAGCCCAAAATATCTCTTTCGTTTGCTTTGAAGTGCATTATAAGTTCTGGATCTAGTTTTTTTGCTTCCTCGAATATTGTGATACAAATTTTTAAACTGTTTTTCATAATTTCACATATTTGTTGCTATAGATTAATCTGCATCAGAAGCCGAGATGAGTGCAGTTTGTCCTGAGG
>NW_025125832.1:0-1093 GCF_004010195.1 Chiloscyllium plagiosum | reverse complement strand
GGACAAGGGGTTGTTAACCTACTGTTAGCCACTAACTCTCGCCATTGTAAACTGTTCCCCAACAATATCACTCCAAGATTGGAGCCGCCGAGGACACAATCTTCTGGGTATCCTCCCTAACCTCTCTGACCACCTTTAAGATGAATTTTAAATCGTTATCTTTATCAACGTTTCCATCATTCATGAAGCACTTTAGGAGATTTGTCAATGTCGAAAGCTCCATACAGTGCAAGTAGTTTAGTTATTTGCTGACAGTTGGAGAAACAGGAATGAACCTTCTCTCTTCTACCTGATGAACAGGAGTAAAGCAGAAGCACTGTGCATGCAACAGCCCGTGAATGGGCCACGGGTGATTGATGTCAGCGCGGGATGAATAAGATGACATGGCGCTGGATTAAAGCGCCAAACAATCGGAGTGAATGAGTGGCGAGGCTATACTTGACCACATGATCAGCCTCGCGAGCAGCTCAATGTTGTTGTGAACAAGGCATTTGGAATGTGATTGTGCAGAACACGCGAAAGGTAAGAAGTGAACAGCAGGAAGAGGAAGAGAAATGATGTTGGTATGTGCTTAGAAGTTTTACAGCAACTTAGAGCACATCGGAAAACACAAATATGAAAATCCAAGGCCTGTGTTTGCCTCTGATAGCAATCGGCCCGAGTGAACGCCGTAATCTTTGTTGGAGAATAGTTATCCTCGGCTCTCAAGTTTGTGAGGGGCAAGCTGTAGCAGGACGGATGCGTAGCCTTCCCTGGCAGGGAGTGATAGTGCAGGATTTACACAATGTATCAGATTCCGGATGTTTTCAAAGTCCAAGAGCGTGATGTTGGAAAGCACAACAGGTCAGGCAGCAGCCGTTCGGTGGGAAGGAAAATGGACTGGAAAGACATGTCAAGAGGGCGGTGCCAAGTTGGATGTTTGTGTTGAAGATGAAGTGGGGGGAGGGGAAATGTGGAAACTGCTCAAATCCACATTGATCCCATGTCATTGGAGGATACCAAGGCGGAAGATGAGGCATTCTTCCTCCAGGCATCATATGCTTTGGATTTGGCTGTGAACGAGGCTCAGGAGCTAAATTTCCTTGGTGATGTG
>NW_025125831.1:0-1093 GCF_004010195.1 Chiloscyllium plagiosum | reverse complement strand
GATCACATGTTGTTCGCCTAAATCCCAGCAGATCCAGAGCCAGTCATTTCAAGATGTCCTGCTGTTAGCTGAGTGAATCTTCTCTGGACAGCATTTCATATCATTGTGGCCATCGTTCTCTCGATGTGGTTACACTGCTACATTGTAAATCTGCAGAAAATTGTCCCTCCGTTTAAATGTATTCTGTTTCAGAAAGTTTGAACATTTGTCTCACCTCTCAAAAATTTTGATGTACACGTAAAGTTTTTATTTCGTTAACCAGGTGCCCGTTTCCTCCGTGCCTAAAGCCAATCTCTCCACTGAAATAATACACTACGCTTCCATTCAACCCGCCAATATCTTTTAGCACAGACACATTTTTCCTACTATGTTCCATACCAATATTTGGCTGTTCACTTGACCACCTTAATCTTCTTATTGACTCATGTCGTCTTCATATCTTCCTTCTCGAACAGTTTCAAGTTTGTATTCTTCCGTAATACAGACGGAACATTTGGCCAAAGAAATACACTGTGGCAATATTGCAAAGTAATTGACAATGAAATATTCTTACTCAATGTCTAAACTATAAATTTGAGACAATGCTAAAGTGTAATGCAGTTGCATCACTCAGTGCCATTACTTAAAATAGAGTCCGATGGTGTGGAATGTGTGGGTAGAATTGAGGAACCGTAAAAGTGAAAAACCGTAGTTGGAGTTATATATAGGTCTACAAATCGTAGTCAGAAGCTGGGGCGCATGGTAGACGAAGAAATAGAAATGATATGTAGGAAAGGCAAAATTACAGTGACTGGTGGGATTACGATATGCAGGTGGACTGGGAAAGTCAGTGGTAGTGGTTTGCAAGGAAATGAATTTGTGGAATGACTACGAGATGGCTTTTTGGAGCAGCTTATGGGTGCAGGATACTGGCAATACTGAATATAGAGCTGTGCAGTGAGGCAGACTTGATAAAGAAGTTTAAGGTGAAGGAAACGTCGGAGGCAGTGATCATAATATGATTGAACCTCCTCCTCAATTTGAGAGGGAGAAAGTAAATTCGGAGTTAATATTACAGCTGAACAAAGGCACCTTAAAAGACACAAGGGAGGAG
>NW_025125830.1:0-1093 GCF_004010195.1 Chiloscyllium plagiosum | reverse complement strand
GCTATTCTAGTTGGGAAGGAACTGACTGGTCAGTGCAAGGGTCAGAACAAAATGACTCATAGTTGGAAATCTGACAAAAGTCTGTGATTTTCCTCTACACCATATTGTGCAGTTTTATGCTGCCATGTTTTTGTGTATATTCTGTTTAATTTTAGTGTAAAGAAAACTTAAATGATGAATATGACTACAAGTTTGAGATAGTTGCATAAATACTGGCGATTTTATTCTCCTGGACAGACACATTAATTGTGTTGCAACTCAATTGAAGTTCAGAGTGCAGTTGAAGACGATTGCGAAATATCCAGTTACAACAACTATAAAAAATACTTTCTGCAGAAAACAACTGAGAACTGCCGAAAAATAAAGAGCAAACGGAAAGAGTGGATCCATACAGCATCGTGAGGAAAAAGAATAGAGAAGGAATGATGATCGATTAAGACGAAGGCACAAAGGAAATACATTCGCAGCTGACGTCTGATTCAACAAAGTAACAGTGGCCCCAGATCAAATATAAACTTTATGGTAGCCTGGAAGAAATAAGCAGGCTTAACTCGAAACGAAACATAGCCGCGAATTAAATTCACTATGAACTTTGAAGTGGTCAGTATTATAGGACAGGTAGATTTTCACAAGCTAGAAATAGAAGGACAAGATCAAGAGGCGACATCGTTCTTCAAAATCAATAGAAAAGTTTGTTTGAGGGAAGAATGTGGCATACTCGGAAATTAGAAATCAAAATTGTGTACCTGCAGGATATTTCATGGCAAGGAATGAAGTCAAACTCTGACAGAAAGGGCTCGGTGATTCAACAACAATAACAACAAAAAGGGATTTAAACATATAATCTCGAGATTTCCGCATTTCAGAAAAAAAAATGACATTTGCCACCAAATGATTTGGGAGCCCTCAACTTCCAAATTTCAGTGCAATTCAAATACAGCATTGTCGTTGTTGTTTCAGAGTTACAACACTCCACTCACTGTGTTTAAAGCAGCTATCTGAATGGTCATTAAGACACAGTATCAAACTTACCAACAACTGCCAGTCTCCCAGCACCATTCTAAATCTCATCCGCTTTATCCGCGACCACGAC
>NW_025125829.1:0-1093 GCF_004010195.1 Chiloscyllium plagiosum | reverse complement strand
CTCTTGTTCCTGTGTCCCAATCTCAGGCAGTGGTATGACTGCCTCCTGTTCCTGTGACCCAGTCTCGAGCAATTGAGTGACTCCCACCTGTTCCTGTGTCCCAGTCTCGAGCGGTTGAATGACTCCCTCCTGTCCCTGTGTTCCAGTCTCGTGCGGTTGAGTAACTCCCTACTATTCCTGTGACCCAGACTCGAGCAGTTGAGTGACTCCCTCCTGTTCCAGTGACCCAGTCTCGAGTAGGTGAGTGACTAACTCATGTTCCTGTGTCCCAGTCTCGAGCGGTTGACTGAATCCCTCCTGTCCCTGTGTCCCAGTCACAAGCAGTTAATTGACTCACTCCTGTTCCTGTGTCCCAGGCTCGAGCAGTTGAATGACTCCCTTTAGTTCCTGTGTCCTAATCTTGAGAAGTTGAGTGACTGCCTACTGTCCCTGTGTCCCAGTCTCGAGCAATTGAATGACTCCCTCCTGTTCCTGTGACCCAGATCGAGCAGCTGAGTGGCTGCCTCCTGTCCCTGTGTCCCAGTCTCGAGCAGTTGATTGACTCCCTCCTGTTCGTGTGACCGAGTCTCAAGCAGTTGAGTGACTCCCTCCTGTTCCTGTGTCCCTGTCTCAAGTAGTTGAACGACTGCCTTCTGTTCCTGTGTCCCAATCTCGAGCAATTGAGTGACTCCCTCCTGTTCCTGTGTCCCAGTCTCGAGCAATTGAGTGACTGCCTCCTGTTCCTGTGTCCCAGTCTCGAGCAGTTGACTGACCCCCTCCTGTTACTGTTACCCTGTCTTGTGCAGTTGAGTGACTCCCTGCTGTTCCTGTGAACGAGTCTCCAGCAGTTGAGTGACTCGCTCCTGTTCCTCTGTCCCAGTCTCGAGCGGTTGACTGACTCCCTCCTGTCACTGTGTCCCAGTCTCAAGCATTTGAGTGACTCCCACCTGTTCCTGTCTCCCAGTCTCGAGCAGTTGAGTGACTGCCTCCTGTTCCTGTGTCCCCGTCTCGAGCAGTTGACTGACTCCCTCCTGTCCCTATGTCCAATGTCGTGCAGTGGAATGAATGCCTCCTGTTCCTATGATCCAGTCTCAAGCAGTTGAGTGACTCCCTC
>NW_025125828.1:0-1093 GCF_004010195.1 Chiloscyllium plagiosum | reverse complement strand
CAGGAGCTGGGTTTCAGAATTAATTTCTTCATTGTCCATCTTAATAATAATGAGGATGCTGAGATCACTGTTCCAAACACAATAATGCTATCGCATGGTATTCATAATTTTTAAAGAATGAATGAAAATTTGCTCCCTGCTTGCACCTGTAATCTTGTATTGACTCAGTGCTGCAACATGTGACTAATTAGAATCCCTACAGTGTGGAAACAGGCCCTTCAGCCCAACAAGACCATAGCAACTGTCCAAGAGCATCACAACCAAACCCATTCCAAGAGCTAATGCAAACAACCTGGTGCCCCTGAACACATTGGGCAACTTAACATAGCCATTTCACCTGACCTGCACACCTTTGGATTGTGGAAAGAAGCCTGAGGCAACCCTCAGAGACACCGGTAGAGTGTGCAAACACCTCACAGACAGTTACCTGAGGCTGGAATCGCAACCTGGCTCCCGGGTGCTGTCCGGGAGCAGAGCAAACCACGGAACTACCAGGCCACCCTGGAATTAGTCATTTCAATGTGCCATGTGGCTTCAAGGTCTTGACTGATTATAAGCAGTTCATGGTTTTGACATGTTCTTCCAATCTTTTTCAGATCAAATACCTCACGTATCATCACAGCTAATAAATAATAATGGTGAGCTGTCAACAGTATCTGCAACACTTAATTCATATGTTGTTGTGGATCTCCCGAAAATTTAAAAAAAACTCACTCCAGAAGGAATTCTGTTCCCAAATCTGTGAGCCATGTGAGGGAAGTGTTTGATGCGGAAGACCAAGATTCTTTAGCACAACATCTTTCCAGATCCAGAACGTGTTTCTGCTGCTTTCTGCTTTCACTCGCAGATTGTCGACTTCCCATGCCCAGCTTCACATCTCTGTTAATTCTGTTTGATCCCAGGTTCCCAACCCTCTGACAGGTTTGACCTAATATTCCATAATGGCGGAACCATATCTCCCCAGAAGCATAGCAATCGCCATCTAGCTAAACAGAAAGCCACGTTTCCGATGTATTCAAATTGCGCCTTGTCCCGATACATCAGCAATAATTGAGAAGTCCACAGCCCTTCTTCCTGGAACAAACATTTCTCA
>NW_025125827.1:0-1093 GCF_004010195.1 Chiloscyllium plagiosum | reverse complement strand
GCAGTGTAATCCCCCAGGACACCGTCACTGAGCTATGCCAATTGCTGATGTGGAACCTTCCACATGGAGAAGTGGGTGGCCATCCCATTGCTGTGGTTGTCAAGGTTGTAACTGGCTGCTTCCAAGGATCCACTGGGGACCTGTGTGGGACCTTACAACCCTCAATCCAGAAACTCATCAAGGCTGTTCCTGATGCAGTTTGTGCCAGATCACAACATTTTATCTCATTTCTCCATGCTGCAGACTGGACAGGAGGCTTTGCCAACAGAGCTGGCATTCCCCAGGTACAGGATACTATAGACAGGACACACATGAGAGTTCCTTATCAGAGTGTAACTGATTTCATCAACAGAGTCATAGAAACACAGAGTCATGCAGCATGGAAATAGACCCTTCAGTTCAACTTAGCCGTGCCAACCAGACATCCCAATCTGACCCAGCATTTGGCCCATATCCGTCTAAACCCTTTCTATTCGTATACCTATCCAGATGCCTTTTAAATGTTGTGATTGTACCCACATCCACCACTTCCTTTGGCAGCTCATTCCATGCATGTACCACCCTCTGCATGAAAATGGTGCCCCTTTGTTGAAGTATATTTTGTTCCACAAGTTCAGGTGACAAAAGTTTCAGTGCAACAGTAGGTGTTTTATTATTGGACAGCCGGTGAGAGATTCTCCACGTCCCCAAAAATAGTCGTGCGTCTACTTGTGGTGACCCTTCTCCATAAATCTCTGCTCTACACACAAAGGCAGTACTTTTTACAGGAATAATAAAAAAGGTCTATAAGTCGCATGGTTGATTGTCATTTACATGGTTTAAGATGGGCAATTATAAGTTTACAAGGCCCAGTGAATGTCGATGTCCTGTGATAATGAGTGAATGGATTACAGGGACTGCTTATCGTATTCTTCATGATCATGTGTTGATGGGAAGAGATTAAAACAGAAGCATTTTACCTGTTCTCATTGGGGCATTCACATACCTATGCTAATACGGAGGTGAAGTAAGAAAATGGGAGGAGGAGGAGGCAGTTTAACAGGGTTGTAGCTAAGGCTATCAGTCATAGAACATAGAACATAGAAGAATACAG
>NW_025125826.1:0-1093 GCF_004010195.1 Chiloscyllium plagiosum | reverse complement strand
AACAGTGTAGCCTGACCCTCGGGTGATAACAGTATAGCCTGACCCTCGGCTGATAACAGTGTGACCTGACCCTCGGCTGATAACAGTGTGCCCTGAACCTCGGCTGATAACAATGTGACCTGATCTTTGTCTGATAACAGTGTAGCCTGACCCTCGGTTGATAACAGTGTGACCTGACCCTCGGCTGATAACAGTGTGACCTGATCTTCGGCTGATAACAGTGTCGCCTGACCCTCGGCTGATAACAATATGACCTGATCTTCGGCTGATAACAGTGTGACCTGACCCTCGGCTGATAACATTGTGACCTGATCTTCGGCTGATAACAGTGTAGCCTGACCCTCGGCTGATACCAGTGTGACCTGACCCTCGGCTGATAACAGTGTAGCCTGACCCTCGGCTGATACCAGTGTGACCTGACCCTCGGCTGATAACAGTGTCACCTGACTCTCGGCTGTTAACAGTGTAGACTGAGCCTCGGCTGATAACAGTGTAACCTGACTCTCGGCTGATAACAGTGTGACCTGACTCTCAGCTCATAACAGTGTAACCTGACTCTCGGCTGATAACAGTGTGACCTGACTCTCAGCTCATAACAGTGTAACCTGACCTTCGGCTGATAACAGTGTACCCCGATTCTCAGCTGATAACAGTGTAACCTGATCGTCGGCTGACATCAGTGTGGTCTGATCCTCGGCTGATGACAGTGTAACCTGACCCTCAGCTGAGAACAGTGTAGCCTCACCCTCAGCTGATAACAGTGTAACCTGATCCTCGGCTGATAACAGTGTAACCTGATCCTCGGTTGATAACAGTGTAAACTGACCCTTAGCTGATAACAGTGTAGCCTGACCATCGGCTGATAACAGTGTAACCAGACCCTCGGCTGATAACAGTGTAACCAGATCCTCGGCTGATAACAGTGAAGCCTGACCCTCGGCTGATATTAGTGTGACCTGACCCTCGGCTGATTACAGCGGAACCTGACACTCGGCTCATAACAGTGTTGCCTGATCCTCGGCTGATGACAGTGTAGCCTGACCCTCGGCTTACAACAGTTTAATCTGATCCTCAGCTGTTAACAGTGTAGCCT
>NW_025125825.1:0-1093 GCF_004010195.1 Chiloscyllium plagiosum | reverse complement strand
CAGTATTCTCCTCAACAACATTGTCTTTTTCCAATGTGAATACTGACAAAATATAATCACTTAGCGCGTCTCCATCTCCTTGGACTCATACACACAACTTCCCACTACTCTCTTTGATTGGTCCTAATTTTTCTCTTGTCATTCCTTTATTTCTGATATAGCTGTAGAAAGCTTTCGGGTTTTCCTCGATACTAACTGCCAATGACTTCTCATATCCCCACCTTGCTCTTCTTAACTCTCCCTTTAGATCTTTCCTTTCTAACGTGTAACTCTCAAGCACACAAACTGAGCTTCACGTCTCATCCGAGCATAAGCTTTCTTCTTCCTCTTGGCAAGAGATTCAACTTCTTTAGTAAACCACAGCTCCCTCACTCGACCACGTTCTCCCTGCCTGACAGGTACATACTTATCAAGGACACGCAATAGCTGTTCCTTAAATAAGCTCCACATTTCAATTGCGCCATTCCCATCAGTTTCCTTCCCCAATCTGTGCATCCTAAATCTTGCCAAATTGCATCATAATTGCCTTTCCCCCAGCAATAACTCTTGCCCTGCGTTATATTCCTATCCCTTATCATCGCGAAAGTAAACATAACTGATTGTGGTCGCTATCACCAAAGTGCTCACTGACCTCCAAATCTATCTCCTGGCCGGGTTGATTACCCATTGCCAAATCCAATGTGGTCTCGCCCCTTGTTGGCTGGTCTACATACTGTGTCAGGAAACCCTCCTGCACACATTGGACCAAAACGGATCCATCTAAAGTACTGGAACTGCAGTATTTCCAGTTAATACAGACAGGGAGTATCCAACTCCCTATTTAATACATGGTCCTGCAGGCCATCATTTGTGTGTTCAATAACAAGACCAACTGAAATGTTTACCTGCAGCTATTCAAGGGCAGAGCTGTCAGCTGGACAGCTGCCCCGGTACCATCCCAAATAGCTCCTTCACTTGGTTGACACAAATCCGTGCTGTCTCCCAAACATATCTCATCATCATCCTATAACTGAACTGCTATTAATACTGCATTCCCCCAAATTGCCCCTAATGTTTAGGAATGTGTAGGTTAGGTGCATTAGTCAGGGGGATA
>NW_025125824.1:0-1093 GCF_004010195.1 Chiloscyllium plagiosum | reverse complement strand
CCGGTCTCTCTCTGATCCCGGTCCCTGCTCCGGACTCTGATCCCGGTCCCTGCTCCGGTCTCTCTCTGATCCCGGTCCCTGCTCCAGTCTCTCTCTGATCCCAGTCCCTGCTCCGGTCTCTTATCCCAGTCCCTGCTCCGGTCTCTCTCTGATCCCGGTCCCTGCTCCAGTCTCTCTCTGATCCCGGTCCCTGCTCCGGTCTCACTCTGATCCCAGTCCCTGCTCCGGTCTCTGATCCCAGTCCCTGCGCCGGTCTCTCTCTGATCCCAGTCCCTGCTCCGGTCTCTGATCCCGGTCGCTGCTCCGGTCTCTCTCTGATCCCGGTCCCTGCTCCAGTCTCTCTATGATCCCGGTCCATGCTCCGGTCTCTCTCTGATCCCGGTCCCTGTTCCAGTCTCTCTCTGATCCCAGTCCCTGCTCCAGTCTCTCTCTGATCCCGGTCCCTGCTCCGGTCTCTCCCTGATCCCAATCCCTGCTCCAGTCTCTCTCTGATCCCAGTCCCTGCTCCGGTCTCTCTCTGATCCCAGTCCCTGCTCCAGTCTCTCTCTGATCCCGGTCCCTGCTCCGGTCTCTGATCCCAGTCCCTGCTCCGGTCTCTCTCTGATCCCAGTCCCTGCTCCAGTCTCTCTCAGATCCCAGTCCCTGCTCCGGTCACTCTCTGATCCCGGTCCCTGCTCCTGTCTCTCTCTGATCCCAGTCCCTGCTCCGGTCTCTCTCTATTCCCAGTCCCAGCTCCTGTCACTCTCTGATCCCAGTCCCTGCTCCAGTCTCTCTCTGATCCCAGTCACTGCTACGGTCTCTCTCTGATCCCAGTCCCTGCTCCAGTCTCTCTCTGATTCCAGTCCCTGCTCCGGTCTCTGATCCCAGTCCCTGCTCCGGTCTCTCTCTGATCCTGGTCCCTGCTCCAGTCTCTCTCTGATCCCGGTCCCTGCTCCGGTCTCTCCCTGATCCCGGTCCCTGCTCCAGTCTCTCTCTGATCCCGGTCCCTGCTCCGGTCTCTCTCTGATCCCAGTCCCTGCTCCAGTCTCTCTCTGATCCCAGTCCCTGCTACGGTCTCTCTCTGACACCGGTCCCTGCTCCGGTCTCTCTCTGA
>NW_025125823.1:0-1093 GCF_004010195.1 Chiloscyllium plagiosum | reverse complement strand
TCCACACTGACCAGGTTCTCAAACTAAACCCATCCGACTTGCTTGTACTTGGCCCAAATCTTTCCTATTTATGCAAATATCCAAATGTCTTTTAAATGTTGTAACTGTATATACATCCACCATTTCCTCTGGTAGTTCGTTCCACACAAGTACCACCCTGTGTGTGAAAACGTTTATCCTGTGTACTTTTAAACCTTTCTTCTCTCACCTTAAAAAAATGCCCCCTAGATTTGAACTCCCACGCCCGAGGGAAAAAACTCTCACGATTCTATTATGTGTGCCCCTTATGGTTTTATAAACCTGTATAAGGGTTTCAACCTCCTGTGCTCCAGTGAAAAAAGACCCAATGTTTATGACTCAAACGCTCCATGCCAAGCACAATCCAACCGGACAGCCAGGTCTGTACACAGTACTCCAGAAGAGAAGTCACCAACATCCTGGACAACCTCAACAGACGTCCCAACTCATACACTCAAAGATCTGAGCAATGAGAGCAAGCATGCTCAATGTCTTCTTAACCACTGTCTACCTGTGATGCAGATTCAGGGCATTATGTACCAACTTGATTAGAAAAGGGAAAAAAGGAAGCTTATGGGAGTTACTGAGTTACTGAGCTCTGAAAACACTGGATAGCCTCAAAGGTGTACAGGAGTTACTTAATGAAGAAACTAGGAGAGCAAAGTTTGGTCAGGGAAAGAAACTGTTGAATAATGATAAAGAGAGTCCAAGGGATTGTAACATATGTTAGGGGCAAGAGAATAACCAGAGGAAGAATAGTTCCTATTAGGAACCAAAATTACAATCGGTGTGTGGAGCTGCAAGTCTTAGGTGAAGTTGCAAATGAGTTTCTCACATCGGTATTCATAATAGAGAGAAGTGCAGCGTTGGTATAGAAATCAGGGACACAGACCACGCCAAATGTGAACAAAGTATCATATAGATGGAAGTGGCAATGGAGATCCTAACAGACTTGAAAGTGGCTATTTCCCCAGGCCCACATAGTATCCCAGGTGGAGAATGCAAGGGCTCTGATATCACTTTCCAAATCCTCTCCGGTCATAGGAGGGGTGCCAGAGGATTGAAGGACAGGTGT
>NW_025125822.1:0-1093 GCF_004010195.1 Chiloscyllium plagiosum | reverse complement strand
CAAGTCGCTTCTGCTCCAGAATTGTGCGATAACGTCTTTGAACAGTTTCATCAGTAAATGTAAGACCATTAACAAGTCGGGACAGGAGTCGGCCATTTGGTCCCTCAAGCCAGCTTCACTAGGATCATGGCTGATTCAACATTCCTCAAGTCCATGTTCTTGTCCTATCCCGTAACGCTTAATTCCCCAACTGAGCAAGAATCTATCCATCTGAGCCTTAAATATATACAAGGACAGCTCTCTGTGGCAAGGAATTCCAAAGATTCACAACCTTCTGAGAGAGGAAATTCCACCTCATCTCAATCTTAAACTGGTGCCCCTTTATTCTGAGACAATAACCCCCTGGTCCTGGACTCTCCCATGAGGAGAATCATCCTTTCAGCATTTACCCAGTCAAGCCCCTTAATCCTGTCAATTTCAATGAGGTTACCTCTCATTCTTCTAAACTCCAGTGAGTAGAATCCTGATTAGCCTTTTGTTTTTAAGACAATCCCTCCATAATGGGGGCCATTCTAGTGAATATTCTCTTAACTTCCTCCAATGAAACAACATGTTTTCTTAAATAAGGTGACCAGAAGTGCTCACAGTACTCCGGATGTGCTCTCACAAGCACCTTGCACAGTTGCAGTAAGACTTCCTGACTTTTATACTCCAACCCCCCTTCAAATAAGGGCAAACATTCCACTTCAGTTCTGAAGAAAGGTCACCAGACTCAAAACATTGACTCTGTTTTCTCTCCACGAATGCTACCCGACCTGCTGAGTCTCTCCAGAAATTTCTGTTTTCATCGAATATTCCATTAGTCTTCCCAATTACCTGCTGCCCCCGTGTGCAAGCTTTCCATGTTTCATTCACTAGTTCCCCCAAGTCCCTTTGTGTTGCAGCTTTCTGAAGCTTTCACCATTTAAATAATATTCTCTTCTTTTGATTTCCCTTCCAAATGAACAACTTCACATTTTCCCACATTGCAATCCATTTGCCAACATTTTTGCCAACTTAACCTATCAATATCTGTCTGTAAAGCACATAAGACAACATTTTTTACTGTAACTCGATATATATGACAGTAATATATCAGCAAGGTTTGAGAAGG
>NW_025125821.1:0-1093 GCF_004010195.1 Chiloscyllium plagiosum | reverse complement strand
CCCTGGAACGGGATCTCTTCCCTCGGGATCTTACCATTTGGTCAATTCACTGACGTCAGGTCGTTCACAAATAATGTCAGGGACAGAACGTTCCGGGGAATGTCAGTTATAGAATGTCGGGGACAGAACGTTCCGGGGAATGTCAGTTATAGAATGTCGGGGACAGAACGTTCCGAGGAATGTCAGTTATAGAATGTCGGGGACAGAACGTTCCGGGAAACCCCTTGACCAGTCCATCACCTTTCCCCCCTACCCACCCCACCAACTTGATGTACTGTGCCGGGGAACACTGTACATTAATGTGGTGAGAGACGGAGGGTCCAATCACAGGAATGGGAATTAAAGGCATTGCCAGTTCAGCTGAAATGGTTAGATATACCACATTCTCAATCCACCTCCCAGAACCAGCCTAGACACCATACACCCAGGGGAGATATCTGTTCACTGTGCAGACTCATCCTTTGCACTGGTAAATACAAACCAGCAATCTTTCCAGAGTGGAACACTGCACAGATCAGATCAGGGCATTGATCTATAAACACAGACCAAATATCTGTCCAGCGCGGTGAGCTGTGCAGACCACAACAGTGCATTATCTATAAACCTCAACAAGATAGTCTGACCAGCACAGCAACCTGTGCAGTGATCACCTGTGAATTAATTTGTAAACCAGGAGCAGTTACCCTCCCAGCATGTAGGACTGTGTACACCACCCCACTGCATTGCTCAGTAACACTGTGTTAGATCACTGCCCAGTGTGAGGAAACTAGCAGCCCATGCTGGAAGTGTCGGGATGTGCAGCTCCCACCCATTTACAGCTCCATATCTCCACTGGTGCCCTGAAAAGGGGGTGCTGTGGGTGTGAACATCAGTGCCAGAGAGAGATGGCCGGGGAATCAGTTTAAATATCACCACATGGGAGGGGTTTGTGAAATAGACAGAGAGGGGGAGACTGAGAGACAGTGTCATGGAAGGATGTGTTCCCAGGTTTCAGAATGCTGAAATGTAGACAATTGGATAGCATCGTGTAACATGAGCCAATCTTCCAGGAAAGATGGGGAAAAAGGATATTGGTTTGAGATCAGATAAGCAT
>NW_025125820.1:0-1093 GCF_004010195.1 Chiloscyllium plagiosum | reverse complement strand
TGGCCTTACAAAAATGTCCCTTATGAGAATGCCGAAGTCGTGAGAACTGTCTCTGGACAGACAGCTGATTAACTTGCCTAATGTTTCCTTCTGCGTATAATCTTTGCTGTCTGAATTCATGTATTGGAGTTTGTCGAGGAAAACTTAATATAATCAGTATATCCAGCTGAAGACAACAAGTTTAACTGTGACCGTCTGCTGTACGTAAATGTCAGACCATTTCAGCCATTAGCGTATGCTGCAAAAGCCCAAGCGGCCATCTTGTCCAACTTAGCCCTGGTTCGCCACAATAGCTCCCATACACAGCCCATTGCACAATTGGTGGTGTGCAGAATATTCTGGCAGAAGGGTGCTACTATTTATTGAAAAGAAGCTTTTGCACACCAATTACATGGGGAACGGATAGATACAAATGAACGATAATAATAGGCAGTTATCTTTAAAATAACGCACTTTTCTGATGTAGAACCCAATAACCACTCTCTGCCGATCACTGAATGCAATTTCTGGAATAGGTCTGCTAACAGGGTCACGGCTGTTCCATCATAGGTGGGGACCTATTTTCAAGGAGTTTCAATTTCACACTTTCAAAGACAGTGAGTTTCTCACTGTGTCCAAACGTGTAAGTGATTGACAACAAATCAACAACCATCCACTCCCTCCTCTGCAAATACTGAGTAGCAACAGCGTGTACTATCGACCGAGGATGTGAGATTTTAGACGGAAGGAAATATAAGAGAAATTGGATGATCCTCGGAATAGAGATGAGGTGAATTATTCAGTTGTTCGAAATTATGAACAACTTTGACAAGGTAAAGTAGAATACTTTGTTTCCACTTGTTGGTCGGTCAGTAAGTGGAATTATAATTGCAAGGTTATCAGCTGGACACCGTGAAGTGGAATGAGGAGAAAGCTGTTTTGTCAGAGAGATGTTCGTGCTTCTTAACAAATGCTTCAACTGTACCTATTCACCTTCCGAAAATATGGATAGAGATCCCCAAGTCCCACCACTGTTCTCCCCTCATTTTGTACTAATGAAAGGGATTACTCAGATGTTGTAATTTTGTGGTGAGCCACCTTTGTGAACCTTTGC
>NW_025125819.1:0-1093 GCF_004010195.1 Chiloscyllium plagiosum | reverse complement strand
AGTTTGATTCTAAGACAACATTTTTAAACCAAAGTAAAAAGGTGACTATAATGGCGTGAAGCCAGGTCCCACTAAGGAAAACTGGGAATGTCGGTTAATAGGCAAGATAGCAGAAATATAGTAGAAGATTTTTAAGGAGATATTTAGTAATGCCCAGCAAATATTTCTTTCACCTGTTTCACCATTTCTTTACAATGTACAAGTCATCAGTGACTAAATAACAATGTTAAGGATGTTAAACTCTAGTGATGCATCACAACAGTGGAAAGATTTTAAGGACAAGCAAAGAACGACAAACAAAGCATAAAGACTCAGGAAGAGGTATGGAATGAGAGAAAGCTAGTGAGCAATTAACAAAACAGCTAATCAGAAATAACACAAGTATTTGAATAGTAAAAGAGTAACTAAAGGTAATGTTGGTCATCTAGTGAGGGTGTTTGGGAAATTAATAAAGGAAACAGGAAAAAAAACAGAGCCATTGAACAGATATTTTGAGATTTCCTGCACTGTTGAATACTTAGAAAACTTCCCATTGACTTGAATATCAAGAGGTGAAAAAGAAACTTGAAAAGGTTGCTATCAACAGTGATGCAGAGCTGGGAAAACTATTATGACTAAAATCTGTCAGTCCCCAACACCATATGGCATACATGATCAGGTCTGTAAGGAAGTGACTACAGAGATAGTGGAAGCCTTGGTTATAATGTTCAGATGTTCTTTAGATTATGAAAGGTTCCCCTTGGATTGAAAAGTAACTCATGTTAAGTCATTGTTCATGAAAGGAGGTAGACAGATAGCAGAAAAGGGTAGCCCAGTTAGCCAAATATTTGTCACAGGGAAATTGCAAGAATAGATTATTAAGGAGTTTATAGTAAGATATTTACAAAATCATTACACGATCTGATATTTCTGTCAAAAAGCGATCTTACTTAAGTAATTTCATTTGAGATGTTTGAGGAATAAAAATAAAAGGAGAAACCTTTGGAAATGGGGATATTATTGAATTTCCAAAAGGCATTTGATAAACTGGTACAGCATAAGCTCTTATTTTATATCAACTTTTGATGTTAGTAGTATATCAGTAAGGATAAAG
>NW_025125818.1:0-1093 GCF_004010195.1 Chiloscyllium plagiosum | reverse complement strand
TGTGTAACACACAGAGAAACACTTTGAATTGTTCCACACTGTGTGTCTCACACACAGAAACACCTTGAACAGTTACAGACTGTGTGACACACACACACACAGAAACACCTTGAACAGTTACAGACTGTGTGACACACACAGAAACACCTTGAAGTTTTACAGACTGTGTGACACACACGGAAACACATTGAACTGTTACAGACTGTGTGGCACACACAGAAACACCTTGAACAGTTACACACTGTGTGGCACACACAGAAACCACCATAAACTGCTGCAGACTGTGTGGCAAACTCAGAACTACTTTGAACAGTTAGAAACTGTGGTACACACAGAAACACCTTGAATGGTTACAGAATGTGTGGCTCATACAGAAACACGTTGAACTGTTACAGACTGTGTGTCACATACAGAAACACTTTGACCTGCTGCAGACTGTGTGACACACATAGAAACACCTTGAACTGTTACAGACTGTGTGGCACATACAGAAACACCTTGAACACCTTGAACTGTTACAGTGTGTCACACACAGAAACACCTTGAAATATAACAGACTGTGTGGCACACACAGAAACAACTTGAACTGTTACAGACAGTGTGGCAGACACAGAAACACCTTGAACTGTTAGACACTGGTCGGCACACATAAAAACAACTTCATCTGTTACAGAGTGTGCGACACACACACCTTGAAATGTTACACATTGTGTGGCACACACAGAAACACCTTGAAATGTTACACATTATGTGGCTCACACAGAAACACCTTAAACTGTTACAGACTGTGTGGCACACACAGAAACACCTTGACCCGCTGCAGACTGTGTAACACACAGAGAAACACTTTGAATTGTTACACACTGTGTGACACGCACAGAAACACCTTGAACTGTTGCAGACTGTGTGACACACAGAGAAACACCTTGAACTGTTACACACTGTGTGGCACACACAGAAACCACCGTAAACTGCTGCAGACTGTGTGGCAAACTCAGAACCACTTTGAACAGTTAGAGACTGTGTGGTACACATAGGAACACCTTTAATGATTACAGATTGTATTGCACACACAGAAACACATTGAACTGTT
>NW_025125817.1:0-1093 GCF_004010195.1 Chiloscyllium plagiosum | reverse complement strand
TTCTTCACTTTCCACCCATCCCACTCGCCACCCGATTCCAGAGCCAACCTTCCAGAGCCTTATTGATCTGGCTTAATTCTCCATTTTTCTTCCCACCAATTTGCTCCAACCTCCTTTCCGAACAATCTCCATCATCGCCCACCTCCATCTAAAAATAGCATTCTCAGTTACCTTCCCCAGCATCACCCATTTATCTCTCAGGCCCCTTGGGCCACCCCCTCATTCGGGATGAACGGCTGATGCTCAAAACTTCAACTCTCCTCCACTTCGCATGCTGCCAGAACACCTGTGTTTTCCAGCACCACATATTACGACACAGGATACATTCTGACAATGTCTCTGCGTGAGATTATCTGAATATATGAGTGTTTGCCATTGATTGTGCGTGTGTGTCTGTGTGCGAGCCCCCGTCTGTGTGCGTGTGTGTGAGTGTCTGTGTGTTTGTATGTGTGCGTGTGTGTGATACAGAGTTCGAAAAAGAGAGAGAATTTCGCTGTGCATTTGGGAAAGCATCTGAAAGGTTTTGTGTGAGTGATAGTGGGTGTATGCAGCTTTGCAAGAGCGAGAATCTGTGAGAGAGTGTGTGCGTGTGTCGATTTGCCTGATACGCTGTCCTCTTATATTAAATACATTGAATCTACTGATGCAGAATTCTGATTCAAATATTCATGGTCTATCAAACAAATATAGCCAACTACTGCAGAGGATTTCAGGTGAACCTTCCACATTTTCTCGAAGATACTTCGATCCATAGCCACGAGGATAAGAAGCAGAGAATCATTCGAATTCGTGTCCGGTAATGACTACGTAGACAGCGTAATGTAGTCTGGTCGAACATAGCTTTACACTTCACCATATATACCAAGGGGAGTAAGGACAAATCAACTATCCATCTACGAGAAAATGTGGATCAGGAAACAGTTCAGGGCAATAAGTGAAGGGTACAACACGGTTTAGAAATTTGAGAAGGACACTTAGCACTTACGGGGGACACTGACAGCAGCAAGTATTGGGTAGTATATCCTCTCAAAATCCTGAATTATACTTTTGATGTAGAAGTCCCCGTTAATCCATGAATATGCTTCGGAGGATA
>NW_025125816.1:0-1093 GCF_004010195.1 Chiloscyllium plagiosum | reverse complement strand
AAAAGTTGCAGAATGTCAGAGCCAATCAGAATTGGGAGAGACAGCTGGGGGGGAAATGGCTCAACATGTAGTTGACAAGGAGGGTCTTAAGGGAGCTTTTGAAGGCGAGAAATTAGGTAGCAAAGAAAGAGGAGCAAAGAAAGAAAGAGGCAGTTGGAGGGGTAGGACAAGAGACTGGAAGGTTCTATACACGATGGTAAAGTGGACAAACAGGACCACATGAAGCTAGTCAGAACTAGAAGATGGGGGAACACAGCGATAACTATAAGGGATGGTTAATATGGGGGGGGAGGAGGGCTGCAAAAATAAGGAGAGCACGGAGGCTGCTCACTCCTCTTCTAGTTTTTCTTGCTATTGCAATCAATAGCTGATCCACTGCTGTTTAGTTTTCTTCCTGACCTGCAGAATACCCCCCCCGGCCCCCCACACCCCTATGGGAAAAAGCAGGGAGGATTGGAGGAGATAACAAAGGCAGGGGAGAGATTTATGGACCCAGCTCTTCCTTATCTCGACTTTGTATTAACGTTATTGCCCTTGTTCTGAACTATGGAAGTAGCCTTTCACAAGTTCATCTCTACTCCTTTCATAATTTAAAAGGCTCTGTTTAAACAGTCCCACCCAGCACCAATGAATACACACTTCAAAAATGTACTTTATTCATAAAAAATCTTTGTATACATACACAGTCATGAAAGCAGTTTGGTTTTGAACAGCCTTTGCATATGGAGAATAAATAAACATTGGAGTTTGAACAAACAAACCCAAGGCATTTCTTACTTATGCAAAATACTACTTACATATATTTGAGACACTGGGAAGGTCCAATAACTGAACAGACCCCCATTGTACTTTGGCCAAAAGACCTTAGACGGTGGTCTTTCCCCCACTGCACCTTGGCAGCAGCTGTCACAAACTTTAGTGCATCCCTCAGCACATAGTCTTGGACCTTGGAATGTGTCAGTCTTCAACACTGGATCGCGGTCACCTCTTTGCTCTGGAGGACCAACAGGTTTCGGGCAGCCTGAAGTGTGTCCTTTAACGAGTTGATGGTCCTTCAGGCACAGGTACTGTTTGTCTCTGTGTGCCTGGAGCA
>NW_025125815.1:0-1093 GCF_004010195.1 Chiloscyllium plagiosum | reverse complement strand
TCAACACAGTGTTTACACCTGTCATCAACACAGTGTTTAAACCTGTCATCGACACAGTATTTACTCCTGTCATCAACAGTGTTTACACCTGTCATCAACACAGTGTTTATACCTGTTATCAACACAGTGATTATACCTGTCATCAACAAAGTGTTTATACCTACCATCGACACAGTGTTTACAAGTGTCATCAACACAATATTTACACCTGTCATCAACATAGTGTTTATACCTGTCATCAACACAGTGCTTATACCTGTCATCAACACAGTGCTTACTCCTGTCATCAACACAGTGATTACACCTGTCATCAACACAGTGTTTACAACTCTCATCAACACAGTGTTTCGACCTGTCATCAACACAGTGATTATACCTGTCATCAACAAAGTGTTTATACCTACCATCAACACTGTGTTTACACGTGTCATCAACACTATGTTTACACCTGTCATCAACACAGAGTTTAAACCTGTCATCAACACAGTATTTACTCCTGTCATCAACACCGTGTCTACACCTGTCATCAACACAGTGTTTATACCTGTTATCAACACAGTGATTATACCTGTCATCAACAAAGTGTTTATACATGTCATCAACACAGTGTTTACACGTGTCATCAACACAGAGTTTAAACCTGTCATCAACACAGTATTTACTCCTGTCATCAACAGGGTTTACACCTGTCATCAACACAGTGATTATACCTGACATCAACATAGTGTTTATACCTGTCATCAACATAGTGATAATACATGTCATCAACACAGTGTTAACACCTGTCCTCAACACAGTGTTTGCACCTGTCATCAACATAGTGATTATACATGTCATCAACACAGTGTTAACACCTGTCATCAACACAGTATTTCCCCCTGTTATCAACACAGTGTTTACATGTCATCAAGACAGTATTTACCCATGTCATTAACACATTGTTTACACCTGTCATCAACACAGTGTTAATTCCTGTCATCAACACAATGTTTATATCTATCATCAACACAGTGTTTACACCTGTCATCAACACAGTATTTACACCTGTCATCACCACAGTGTTTATACCTACCATCAACAGTGTTTACACCTG
>NW_025125814.1:0-1093 GCF_004010195.1 Chiloscyllium plagiosum | reverse complement strand
CCTGGCCTGCCTCCCAGACTCCATACATCTGCATCCTGGACCGGATGTTGGGAAAATACGTTAAAAAGCTGACAGTCTGATGCACTATCCTGAGTTTCACAAAGAAACCTCTGAAACCATATCCAACAAATGTCACCTTCATTACCACCAGTATCAAAATCAAATTTTACATCTCTGTGGATGGCCAGAGATTAATACATGGTTCACCCAACAGAATATTTCTGAAGTAAACAGCAGAAATCGGCAGGCCAAGAAGCACGTTAATAACTGAACTTGGCGGATTCTGCCTGGTGTATGTCACCACGCACATATTGTACTGGCACTCAGGTGACTGTAACAATGCATACTATAAATGTAAGTTTGGAGCTAACACCACTTCAAAGCTTCCTGATCTCACACACATTACTCCCTCACACACTCAAGAATTGGTGAAACAGGAATCATAGTACAGGCACTTCAGCCCTTGACGTCCTGCCGACCTTTTATCCTGTTCTAAGATCAGACTAACCTACATACCTTTCATTATATGATCATTCATGTGCCTATCCACACACCCACACTCTCTGTGTAAAGAACCTACCTCGGACATCTCCCATAAATATTCCTCCAATTACCTAAAAATCAGCCACCTCATAATAGCTATTTCCGTCCTGTTTGAAAGTCTCTGGCAATCCACTCTACCTATGCCTCTAATCATTTAGTCCACCTCTATCAAGAGGTTCCATTCTTCTTCGATACAATGAGAAAAAAAAACTAGTTCCCTGAATTTCCCTTTGTAAGATCTGCCCTCCAGTCCAAGCAGCGTCCTGATAAATTTCCTCAGTATGCTCACCAATGCTTCCACGACTTTCAATGAAGCGACCAGGACGGAACACAACATTCTAAGCGTGACCTCACCAGGGTTCCATAGAGCTGCAGCAGAACCTCACTACTTAAACTCAATCCCCCTGCCAATGAAAGCATCATCCGGCTTCTTAAGAATCTTATCAGCCTAGGTGGCAGCTTTGTGTGAGCTATGACATGGATCATCAGATCCCACTGTTACTCCACAATGTATGATTCCTACATTTAACCGTGTATTATGCATTCAATT
>NW_025125813.1:0-1093 GCF_004010195.1 Chiloscyllium plagiosum | reverse complement strand
AGAAGTTGTGGTCAGGGATTTCTTTGGGAACAGAGACCACAATTCTGTAAGTTTTAGAATATTCGTAGATAAAGAAGAGAGTGACCCTAAGGGAAGAGTGCTAAACTGGGCCAAGGCCAATTATATCAAAATTAGGCAGGAGCTGGGAAATGTGGATTGGACACAGCTATTTGAAGGGAAGTCCACATTTGAGATGTTGGAGGCTTTCAAAGATAGTGCAGGTTAGGCATGTCCCGTTGAAGGCAAAGGATAGGAAGGGCAAGATTCGTGAACCGTGGATGACAGGAGAAATTGTATGACGAGCCAAGAGGAAAAGGGAAGCGTACATAAGGTCTAGGCAGCTAAGAACAGAACGGGCCCTGGAAGAATATCAGAAGAGTAGGACCAGTCTTAAACGAGGAATCAAGTGGGCTAAAAGGGGTCATGAAATAGCTTTAGCGAGCAGAATTAAGGAGAATCCCAAAGCATTTTATTCTTATGTAAGAAGCAAATGGGAAACTAGAGAAAGGATTGGTCCCACTAAAAGGTAATGAAGGAAGGCTGTGTGTCGAACCTGAGAGAATGGGTGAGATTCTGAATGATTACTTTGCATCAGTGTTCACTGAGGAGACGGACAGGATGAATGTTGAGATTAGAGATTGAAGTTTGATTAGTCTGGATCATGTTGACATCAGCAGGGAAGGTGTGTTGGGAAGGCTAGAGGTTATTAAGGTGGACAAATCCCCAGGACCAGATGGGATCTATCCCAGGTTGCTGAGGGAGGCGAGAGAGGAAATAGCTGGGGCCCTGACAGATATCTTTGTGGCATCCTTAAATACAGGTGAGGTGCCAGAGGACTGGAGGGTTGCTCATATTGTCCCCCTGTACAAGAAGGGTAGTAGGGATATTCCGGGTAACTACAGATCAGTGAGCCTGACGTCGGTGGTGGGAAAGTTGCTGGAGAAGGTACTGAGGGATATGATCTATTTATATTTAGAAAAGAATGGGCTTATCAGTGATAGGCGATATGGTTTTGTGCAGGGGAGATCGTGCCTTACCATCTTAATAGAGTTCTTCGAGGAAGTGACCAAGTTTATAGATGATGGAAGGGCTG
>NW_025125812.1:0-1093 GCF_004010195.1 Chiloscyllium plagiosum | reverse complement strand
GCCGTAACCCATCCTGGGCTATCTGTTATTCTGTATATAACCCACCCTGAACACCTCGATTCGATTCCAGGCTGTAACTCACTCCGGGGTATCTGTTATTCTGTATATAAACAACACTGAACCTCTCGATTACATTTCAGTCTGTACCTCAGTCCGGGGTATCTGTTATTCTGCATATAAACCACCCTGAACCCCTCGGTTAGATTCCAGGCTGTAACACACCCCAGAATATCTGTTATTCTGTATATAAACCACCCTGAACCCCTCGATTGGATAACAGGCTATAACCCACACCGGGGTGTCTGCTGTTCTGCATATAAACCACCCTGAACCCCACGATTAGATTTCAGCCTGCAACTCACTTCGGGCTATCTGTTATTCTGTATATAACCCACCCTGAACACCTCGATTCAATTCCAGGCTGTAACTCACTGCGGTATATCTGTTATTCTGTATATAAACCACCCTGAACACCTCGATTCGATTCCAGGCTGTAACTCACTCCGGGCTATCTGTTATTCTGTATATAAACCACCCTGAACCCCGCGATTATCTTCCAGGCTGTAACTTCCGGTCAGGGTTGAAAGGGAAGGCTAGTAGTTATAGGGAATGCTGGCTGACTAAAGAAATTGAGGGTTTCGTTCAGAAAAAGAAGGAAGCTATGTGAGGTATAGACAGGATAGATCGAGTGAATTCTTAGAAGAGTATAAAGGAAGTAGGAGTATAGTTAAGAAGAAATCAGGAAGACAAAACGCGGACATAAGATAGCTTTGGCAAATAGAATTAAGGAGAATCCAAAGTGCTTTTACAAATATATTAAGGACAAAGGGTAACTAGGGAGAGAATAGGGTCCCTCAAAGATCAGCAAGGCGGCATTTGTGTGGAGCCACAGAAAATGGGGGAGATATTAAATGAATATTTTGCATCAGTATTTACTGTGGAAAAGGATATGGAAGATATAGACTGCAGGGAAATCCATGGTGACATCTTGCAAAATGTTGCAGATATACAGAGGAGGAATTGCTGGATGTCTTGAAATGGTTTAAATGTGGATAAATTCCCAGGACCTGATCAGGTGTACCTGAGAACTCTA
>NW_025125811.1:0-1093 GCF_004010195.1 Chiloscyllium plagiosum | reverse complement strand
AACAATAGTAGGATAACAACACGGGGATAACAAGACCGGGGTAACAATACTAGGTTGACAATACCGGGATAACTACACCGGTATAGCAATACTGGGATAACAACATCGGGATAACAATACTGGGATAACAATACTGGGATAACTATACCGGGATAACAATACCAGGGTAAAAATACTCGGATAACAACACTGGGATAACAATACCAGGGTAACAATACCGAGGTAACAATACTCTGATAACAATACCGGGATAACTATACCGGGATAACAATACTGGGATAACTATACAGGGATAACAATACTGGGATAACAATACTGGGATAACTATACCGGGGTAACAACACTGGGATAACAATACCGGGACAACAATGTTGGGATAACAATACTGGGATAACAATACCGGGGTAACTATACTGGGATAAAAATACTGGGATGACAATACCGGGGTGACAATACCGGGGTAACAATACCGGGGTATCAATACCGGGATACCAATACTGGGACAACAACACTAGGATAACAATACTGGGATAACAATGCCGGGATAACAATACTGGGATAACAATACTGGGTAACAATACCGGGACAACAATATTGGGATAACAATACTGGGACAACAATACCGGGCTAAGAGTGCTGGGATAAAATTACCGGGATCACAATTCCGGGATAACAACACCGGGGTAACACTACCGGGGTTACAATACTGGGATAACAATACTGGGATAACAATACTAGGATAACTATACTGGGATAATAATACTGGGATAACAATACTGGGATAACAATGCCAGGATAACTAGACCGGGATAACAATACTGGGATAACAATTTCAGGATAACGATATCGGGATAACTATACCGGGATAGCAATACTGGGATAACAATACCGGGATAACTATACCGGAATAACAATACCAGGATACCAATACCAGGATAACAATACCGGGATAACAATACTGGGATAAGTATGCCAGGATAACAATACCGGGATAACAATGCCAGGGTAACTATGCCGGGATAACAATACTGGGATAACAATACCGGGGTAACTAGACCGGGATAACAATACCGGGATAACAATACCGAGATAG
>NW_025125810.1:0-1093 GCF_004010195.1 Chiloscyllium plagiosum | reverse complement strand
TGATGCTGATAGAGTGGGACGATGATGATAGTGTAGGTCGATGCTGATAGTGCGGGACGATGCTGATAGAGTGGGACAGTGCTGATAAAGTGGGACGATGCTCATAGAGTGGCACGAAGCTCAAAGTGTGGGACGATGCTGCTAGAGTGGGACAATGCTGATAGTGTGGGCCGATGTTGATAGAGTGGGATGAAACTGATAAGGTGGGACATTTTTGATAGAGTGGAACGTGTTGATAGAGTGGGATGATGTTGATAACTTGGGACGATCTTCATAGAGTGAGACGATGACAGATCGAGTGGGACGATGCTGATTTAGTGGGACGATGCTGATTTAGTGGGACGATGCTGATTGAGTGGGACGATGATGATAGTGCGGGACGATGCTGACAGAGTGGAATGATGCTGATAGAGTGGGATGATGCTAATAGACTGGGACGATCTTGATAGAGTGAGACGATGACTGATCGAGTGGGATGATGCTGATTTAGTGGGACGATGCTGAATTAGTGGAACGATGCTGATAGAGTGGGACGATGCTGACAGAGTGGAATGATGCTGATAGTGCGGGACGATGCTGATAGAGTGGGTTGATGCTGATAGATTGGGATAATGCTGTTAGACTGGGACACCTTTGATAGAGTTTTACGATGCAGATAGAGTAGGACGATGATGATAGTGTGAGTCGATGCTTATAGAGTGGGACGATGCTGATAGAGTTGGATGATGCTGATAGTGCGGGACGATGCTGATAGTGTGGGATGATGCTGATAGTATGGGACATTGCTAATAGAGTGGGACGACGCTGATACAGTGAAACAACGTTGATAGAGTGGGACGATGCTGATAGAGTGGGACGATGCTGATAGAGTGGGACAATGTGGTTAGATTGGGACATTGCGGATAGATTGGGACGATGCTGATAGTGCGGGATGATGCTGACAGAGTGAATGCTGCTGCAAGACTGGAACATTGCTAATAGAGTGTGATAACGACGATAGAGTGGGACGATGCTGATAGAGTGGGATGATGTTGATAGGGTGGGACATTACGAATAGAGTGGGACGATGCTGATAGTGTGGGATGATGTTGAT
>NW_025125809.1:0-1093 GCF_004010195.1 Chiloscyllium plagiosum | reverse complement strand
ATATCACAGGGAAAGTGCTGCACTGTCAATGGGATATCACAGAGAAAATGCTGCACTGTCATAGGGTTATCACAGGGAAAGTGCAGCACTGTCATAGGGTTATCACAGAGAAAGTGCTGAACTATCGTAGGGTTATCACAGAGAAAGTGCTGCACTGAAGGAGAGTTATCACGGAGAATCTGCTGCACTGTCTGAGGGTTTTCACAGAAAAAACTGCTGCACTGTCGGCGGGTTATCACAGAGAAAGAGCAGCACTGTCGGCGGGTTATCACAGGGAAAGTGCTGCACTGTCAGAGGGTTATCATAGAGAAAGTGCTTCACTGTCGGCGGGTTATCACGGGGAAAGTGCTGCACTGTCGGCGGGTTATCACAGGGAATTTGCTGCACTGTCAGAGGGTTAGCACAGGGAAAGTGCTGCACTGTCAGAGGGTTATCACAGGGAAAGTGCTGCACTGTCAGAGGGTTATCACAGGCAAAGTGCTGCACTGTCAGAGGGTTATCACAGGGAAAGTGCTGCACTGTCGGCGGGTTGTAACAGAGAAAGTTCTGGACTGTCAGCGGGTTATCTCAGACAAAATACTGCACTGTCAGTGGGTTATCACAGGGCAAGTGCTGCACTGTCAATCGGTTACCACAGGGTAAGTGCTGCACTGTCAATGGGTTAACACAGATGAATTGCTGCACTGTCGCCAGGATATCACAGAGAAAGTGCTGCACTGTCAGCCGGGTATCACAGGTTATCACAGAGAAAGTGCTGCACTGTCGATGGGTTATCACACAGAAAATGCTGCACTGTTGGTGGGATATCACAGGGAAAGTGCTGCACTGTCAGCGGGTAATCACATAGAAAATGCTGCACTGTCGGTGGGTTATCACAGCGAAAGTGCTGCACTGTCGGCGGGTTATCACAGGGAAAGTGCTGCACTGTCGGTGGGTTATCACAGGAGAAAGTGCTGCACTGTCGGCGGGTTATCACAGAGAAAGTGCTGCACTGTCGGCGGGTTATCACAGGGAAAGTGCTGCACTGTCGGTCGGTTTTCACAGGGAAAGTGCTGCACTATCGGCGGGTTATCACAGAGAAAGTGCTGCACTG
>NW_025125808.1:0-1093 GCF_004010195.1 Chiloscyllium plagiosum | reverse complement strand
GAGGGGAAGTTGAAGTGTTCAGTCACGGGATGGTGAAGTTGGTGGGTGCAGGTGTTCCAGAGATGTTCTCTGAAATGATCTGCAAGAAGGCGTCCTGTCTCCCTGAGGAGATTACACTGCGTCCAATGGATGCAGTAGATGTCATTGGAAGCGGTATACTTGAATTTCTAATGGATGTTGAAGGATCCCTTGGGGCCTAGGACGGAGATGAGTGAAGTGGCGTGGGCGCTGCTTTTACCCTTCCTGTGGTGGCAGGGAAAGATGCCATTAGTGGGGTGTGGGCTTATTGGTGGTTGTAGACCTGACGAGGGGTTCGTAGAGGGAATGTTTTTTTGCTGATAGGATGCTGATCGGGGTGTGAGGGAAATATATATCTGATGGTATGGTCTGTTTGGAGATGGCAGAAGTGGTGGAGTATGATGTGTTTTATGCGGAGGTTGGTGAGGTGAAAGTTCTGTCCTTTTTGCGGGAGTGGTGTTGTTTGAGGGCGGTAGTGAGTGAAGTGGAGGAAATGCACTGGAAGGGGGGGAGGGAATTTGCGATTATGGAAGAAGGAGACCAACTGGGACTTTCTGAGTTGGAATTGGTCATCCTGGGAAAAGATGTGGTAGAGACGGAGGAATTGGGAAAAAGGGATGGTGTTTTTACACGAGGTGGGGTGGGTGGAGGTGTAGTATTGGTAGCTGTGGGAGTTGGTCGGCTTGTATATATCTGTCATGAGTCATTCGCTGGAGATGGTGATGGACAGGTCCGAGAAGGGGAGGGAATTTTCCAAGAAGATTCAGGTGAATTTGAGGTCAGGGTGAAAGGTGCTGGTAACGTTGGTGAACTGTTCAACCACCTCGTGGGAGCACAAAGTGGCACCAATGCATTCATCAGTGTAGCAGAGGAACAAGTGGAGTGAGGTGCCAGTGTAACTGAGCAAGATAGATAATTCCACATATCTGACAAACAGGCAGGCACAGCTAGGTCACATGCGGGTGCCCATGGCTACCCCTTTGGTTTGGAGGAAGTGGGATTATTGCACAGAAACGTTGTTGAGGGTGAGGACCAGTTCAACCAGGTGGATGAGGGTGCCGGTGGAAGGGTACTA
>NW_025125807.1:0-1093 GCF_004010195.1 Chiloscyllium plagiosum | reverse complement strand
GGGTTCCGAAAAGATTAACCATGACGTTGTCTGTAATGGAGACATAGAGTTATAAAATAGATTGAATAGGCTGGGCCATTTTATACAGGAACATAGGAAGTTGAGGTTTACAAAGGTTTATAAACCTTATAGAGGTTTATTAAATCAACATGGGCAGAGTTAAGTAATGGTCTTTCCCATTGTGTGTAGTTTTAGCCCAGCCAACTGACTGATTAAAAACCTCAAGAACTGTGGATGCAGGAAATCTGAAGCAAAAACAGAAATCGCTGGAGAATCTCAGCAGGTCTGGCAGCATCTGTGGAGAGAAATCATAATAAACGTTTAGGACCCAGTGACCCTTGTTCAGAAATGTGTGATTATGTGGTTTACAATTCCATTTCAGGCTGCAGCTCTGAGTGGTAATGGTGGAAGCTCCAATTCCACGTCCTGGAATCTCAACTGCAAGTTGATCCGGAAACTTTTTGGCGAAATATCAGCGCAACGTCCTTGGCCATCGTTTCTACACTTGCAGCTTGACCCAGGGACAGGGACACTTCTGATAGTCCACAAGGCCCCCACTTCTCCGGGATAGTTGCCCGATTCCTGTTTCCAGTTCAACACTTTTATTTCATTTTAAAAATATTCGGCGCAACATTGCTACCCTCCAGCGGTGAGCAGGACTGCAGGGAACAGGTGGCGTGGGGATTGCTGAATAGCGATAATATACGTGGTGCCGGACCGCCACTATGTGGCAGCAAAGGTTACTGCGAAAAAAAATTTAATTCAGGGACCATCAAAGTAAATAACTCCTGCGGAATCTAGACATCGGAAATAAAATCATTAAAAAAACTGCAAATCCTTAGCAGGTCAGTAACATCTGTGGAGACAGAAGCAGAACGAATATTTTGAGTCCATTATAACTCTTCAGAATGAGTCAGTCTCAACCATTTTCTCGCCAACAAACTGTTTGAGGGTTAATGAAAAAGCAGGGAATAGCACCATCAGGTGTCTGCAACCGGTAATACAAGGGGAAATAACATGTGGAACCCCAATCATGACCACCAGGTGGCGGTGAAGGTCAACGGAAAATACTTGTTAACTTGACACAATTCTT
>NW_025125806.1:0-1093 GCF_004010195.1 Chiloscyllium plagiosum | reverse complement strand
TCTTCCTGATTTCCCTTGTTAACTGTGGTTGAGTCACCTTCCCTGTTTTCCGCTTATGCCAGATAGGGATGTACAATTGTGTAGTTCATCCACATGTTCTTTAAATGGTTGCCATTGCCGATCCACTGCCCATCCTTTAAGTATCCCTGGCCAGCTTATTCCATCAACGTTTGCTTTCTTTAAGATCAAGACCCTGGTCTCAGATTTAACTGTGTCACTCTCCATCTTAATGAAAAATTCCACCATGTTATGTTCACCCTTCCCCAAAGGATCTCGCACCATAATGTTGATAATTAATCCTCTCTCATTACACAATGTCCAGTATGGGATGTCCTGCTCTTGAGTTAGTTCCTCGATGTATTGGCTGAGGAAACCATCCCTCGAACATTCCAGGAAATACCCCTCCATCACATTGCTACCAGTTTGGTCAGTCCAAGCAATATAGAGATTGATTTCACCCATCATAACTGCTGTACGCTTTCAGCATGCATCTCCAATTTCCTGTTTGATACAGCCACCAACCTAACAAATATTCTTTGGTAAGTGGTCTATCTCCCATGAGTGCCTTTTCCCGTTGGTGTTCCACAGTTCCACCCAGACAGATTCAACATTGTCCAGGTTAATGTCCTCTCTTACTATTGTGTTAACACTCCTTAACCAGCAACGCTACCCCACCTCCCTTTCCTTTCCCTCCACCTTTCCCAAATGCTAAATAACCCTGGTTGTTGAGTTCCCATCCTTGGTCAACCTGGAGCCAGGTCTCTGTGTTCCAATTATATCATATCAATTAATACTTGTCTGCACAGTTAATTCATCCTCCTTATTACAGATGTTTCTCACACTGAGACACAGAGCCTTCAGGCTCATTTTATTGACTTTCATTGCCCTTTTAGAATTATGATGTGGTAGAATTCTGATTGCCAACCCTGTCAATTCTCTTATAATTTTGTAATCAGGTCCCGCCTTAACCCTTCCATTGCAGAAAAAAAAACATCCTGAGTTTTCTCGGCTCTCCTGGTAGCTCAGACCCTCTAATCCAGGCAGCAGCCTGGTAAAACGTCCCTACAACCTCTCCAAAGCCTCCACATTCTTC
>NW_025125805.1:0-1093 GCF_004010195.1 Chiloscyllium plagiosum | reverse complement strand
CTCTGTGTACTGGTCTTTGGTGATAACACCTTACTGTTGCTCTGTGGAACAGGAAGTGACAATTTCCAGTCAATAATTCACTGCTCCTTTTCCCATTTGTCTTCTACACTTTATTTGCTGGCAACTGTGATCCTTACCCAGGGAAAGTGCGGTGTTTCCCGTTGCACTACATGTTACCTAGTGGTTATGGGAACAGCTGACCTGATGGTTACCACCACTGATGTTGTATGATGGAGGTTTCCATATTATTATCCATCGTCTTTCCTGGTCATCCCTCTGTGTGCAGTGTTACTGGGGTCGTGTATTATCTGCCAGGGACTGTTCTGTCTGGTTCACTGTCACTTTCTCCTTTGCCCAATTTGTGACCAGTTATTGTCAGAAGCTGAGAATAAAGTATTGCACTGAGAAAACTGCGACTGTGGTTCCAGCAACTACCTGCAGCTATTTTCAATATGAGCCTTGGTGGATCATCAGTAATGTGCCATTCGACTGTTATACAAAGTCAGGCTTCTATACAGAGATGTGGTGGGGGGCATTACATTGGCATGATATGGTTTTGACCCCTTTACTGTCATTCACTTTAATTCTGTTGTTCAATTCTCTGATAGACACATTTTAGTCACCAGTAAAGTCTGGAAGAGGTGAACGGTGAGATCAAAGGACAGATTTGCAGAGACCTAGAGATGGAGAGCAGAAGGAAGTCTGTGATTTTGCTCTTCACCATCTTTAGGAGCTTTATCCTCCTGTGGTTAATCACTGTTGTAGATTTCTTCTATTATGTCATTCAAGGAATCAATCCTGATGATTACTCGCTTTTCAATATCACTTCAGTTCAGTTGGTTACATACTGCAGAACCCAAGTTGTTGCACAAACACAGTTATTATGCAGCACCATTGTCCAGGTTCACATCAAAGGTCAGTATGTGTTATGAAGTTGAAAGTGTGTACTGTCCCTTTAAAAGAGAGTGAAAGCTGTTTTGCACTGAGAGTTTGCAGGAATCTGTCATGTGATTGATGAGCAGTCTCAGAGTTTGAAAATATGTAACATTCTGTTAAATTTGAACTGATGTAAAAACAGCCAAACAGTTTAAAT
>NW_025125804.1:0-1093 GCF_004010195.1 Chiloscyllium plagiosum | reverse complement strand
GCCTCACATTTGCTCACATTGAATTTCATCAGCGATTTCCTGGACCACTCTCCTAAACTGTCTAAATCTTTCTGCAGTCTCCCCACCTCCTCAGAACATCCTGCCTGTCCACCTAACTTCTTATCATTGGTGAACTTCACCAGAAAGCCCCCAGTTCCCTTCATCCAGATCATTAATATATAAAGAGAACAGCTGCGGCCCCAACACTGAACCCTGCGGGATTCCACTTGTCATTCCGAAAAAGAATTTTTTATCCCAACTCTCTGCCTTCTTTCAGACGGCCAAGCCTCAATCTATGCCAGTAGCTCACCTCAAACACCATGGGCCATCACCTTACTCAGCAGGCTCCCATGAGGCACTTTACCAAAGGCCTTTTGGAAGTCTAGATAGATCACATCCACTGGGTTTCCCTGGTCTAACCTACTTGTTACCTCTTCAATGAATGCCCACAAGTTTTTCAGGCATGACCTTGCCTTACTAAATCCATGCTGGCTTGTTTTAATCAGACCCTGCACTTCCAAGAACTTACAAATCTCATCCTTAATGATGGATTCTAGAATTTTCCTACAACCGAGGTTAGGCGAAGCAACCTATAATTTTCATCTTTTGTCTTGATCCTTCCTTGAACTAGGGAGTTACAAAAGTGATTTTCCAATCATCTGGGACTTTCCCTGACTCCAGTGACAACCAATGCCTCTGCTATTTCCTCAGACACGTCTCTCAGAACACCTGGAATGGAGCCCATCTGGGCCAGGGGATTTATCAATTTTTACACCTGTTAGCTTTTCTCGCACTCTCTCTGTTGTAATGGATACCATACTCAACTCTGCCCCCAACTCTCCTTCACTGTTGGGGATATTACTCATGCCTTCCACTGTAAAGACTGATTAAGTTCTTCAGCTATTTCCTTATCTCCCATCACAAGCCTTCCTGTATCAATTTGAAATGGCCCAATTTCTACTTTTGCTTCTCGTTTGTTTCTTATGTATTGAAAATAATTTTTACTATCATTTCTAATATTACTGGTGAGCTGATTTGATCCTCTCCTTCTTTATTTCTGTCTTTGTTTGTTTTCACAGTCTTCCCAATCTTC
>NW_025125803.1:0-1093 GCF_004010195.1 Chiloscyllium plagiosum | reverse complement strand
CCCTGTCACTGACTGAGATTCAATCCGTGTCACAGACTGTGAATCAATCCCTGTCACTAACTGAGATACAATCGCTGTCACAGACTGATGCTTAAACATGTCACTGACTGATGTTCAATCCCAGTCACTGACTGATGTTCAATCACTGTCACTGACTGAGATTCAATCCCTGTCACTGATTGAGGGTCAATCCCTATCATTGACTGAAACTCAGTCCCTGTCATTGACTGAGATTTAATCCCTGTCAATGTCTGAGGATCAATCCCTGTCACTGACTGCGATTCAATACCTGTAACTATCTGAGATTCAATCCCTGTCAATGACTGAGGGTCAATCCCTGGCAGTGACTGAGATTCAATCTCTGTCACTGACTGAGATTCAATCCCTGTCGCTGACTGAGTTTCAATCCCACTCACTGACTAAGGTTCAATCCCGGTCACTGACTGAGATTAAATCCCTGTCACTGACTGTGATTCAATATCTGTTACTGACTGAGGTTCAATCCCAGTCACTGATTGAGATTATAACCCTGTCACTGACTGAGGTTAAATCCCTGTCACTGATTGAGATTCAATCCCAGTCACTGTCTGAGGTTCCATCCCAGTCACTGACTGAGATTCAATCCATGTCACTATCTGAGGGTCCATCCCTGTCACTGATTGAGATTCAATCCCTGTCACTGACTGAGGTTCAATCTGTGTCACTGACTAAGATTCAATTCCTGCCACACACTGAGACTCAATGCCTGTCAATGACTGAGATTCAATCCCTGTCAATGACAGAGATTCTATCGCTGTTTCTGACTGGGGTTCAATCCCTATCACAAACTGAGATACAATCCCTGTCACTGTCTGAGGGTCAATCCCTGTCACTAACTGAGGGTCAAACCCAGTCAATGATTGAGTGCCAATCCCTGTCACTGACTGAGAATCAATCCCTGTCACTGACGGAGATTGAATCCCTGTCACTGACTGAGGTTCAATCCCTGTCACTGACTGAGAATCAATCCCTGTCACTAACTGAGATACAATCGCTGTCACAGACTGATGCTTAAACATGCCACTGACTGAGATTCAATCCCTGTCACTGTCTG
>NW_025125802.1:0-1093 GCF_004010195.1 Chiloscyllium plagiosum | reverse complement strand
TGAGTAAGACGTTTCAGATTGGGGGGAAAAAAAATCAATGCGCGCCTAACCAGGAAGGAAACCCTGGGAGGTGGGGGGAGGATTCATCAACACCCCGGAGGCTCTGAGTCAGACTCATTGATTTGATTGTGGAAACAGGCCCTTCAGCCCAACCAGTCCACACTGACCCTCCAAAGAGCAACCCACCCAGACTCATTTCCCTCTGACGAAAGCACCTAACACTATGGGTAATTTATCATGGCCAATTCACCTGACCTGCACTGTCAGTCTTTGGATTGTGGGAGGAAACCGGAGCACCCGGAGGGGTGCCCACGCAGACACGGAGAGAATGAGCCCGAGGCTGGAATCGAATCTGGGACCCTAGTGCTGTGAGGCAGCAGTGCTAACTACTGTTCCACCGTGCCGCCCCTTTTATTGGTTCTTCGTCTGCAGACAGGAGCGAGGAAACTGAATTCAAAGAGAGGAGAGAGTGTTACAACTGGGTGTGGAGGGAAGGAGTGAGGAGATTGGTTTGGATTTCAGTTCACAGAAGAGAGTAATTGTGAGACTGAGATTTAAACCTTTGCGGGGAAACAAAGAAACTACAATTTAATACTATAATTGTCTTATGATTTTCCATCCTGTATTAATAGTGGTGACCTGTTTTCTTTATTGTCGGGTTCTGAAAGGGCGGATTTGTGGATGAGAAATTCAAAGTGAACTTTCTGTTCAGTTTTGAGAGTTACTTGATCCGTGCCGATCTGAATATCATTGGCCTTTTCATGTGGAAGGAAAGGTGTGTATTCTGTCCGTGGGCGAATATTTCAAATGTCAGTGACTGGAAAAATTACTGAGACAAAGCCAAGTACATGTCAGCATGGTGATTGTGGAGAGAGAGTTCATTTGTTGTTAAAAGTCTGAAAAAAACATGGCACATTTCCCAGGAACAATTAAGCTACAGAATTGTTTTGTATGAGGACAAGTTTTTAATTAATCATGCAACCAGAAAGACACCACGATACCTGCACCATGGAAAAAAAACTATGAAAGCGGGACTGTTGTAAAGGGGTTAATTTTCGATCATTGGCGTTGTCACATCGGCTCCAGCGCCTTT
>NW_025125801.1:0-1093 GCF_004010195.1 Chiloscyllium plagiosum | reverse complement strand
TACTGAATGGCAGAGCAGGCTCAAGGGGTCAAACTGTCTACTCCTGTTTCTATCCTCTGTGTTTATATGATGGCTGGAAATCAGAAACATGAGTCACAGTCTAAGAATACAGGGGAGGTCATTTGGGAATGAGATAAGGAGAAATTTCTTCACCCAGAGAGTGGTGAGCTGTGGAATTCATTACCACGGAGAGATGTTTAGTCCAAAACACTGTATGGTTTCAATAAGGAATTGAATATAGCATTTGGGACTAAATGGATCAGAAGCTGTGGGGAAAAGCAGGTACAGACTGTTGAATTGGATAATTATCCATTATCATAATGAAGGCAAAGCTGGCCTGAAGGGCCAAATGGCCCACTCCTGCCTATTTTCTATTACCTCCAGACTCAGCTATTCCAACACACTCCTGATCTCCCAGTCTACCCTCTGTAAACTTAAGTTCATCCAAAACATTTCTGCCTATGTCTTAACTCGCAGCCTGTTCTCCTATCATCCTAATACTCCCGAACCCAGTGAAGTAATGTCTTTACAATTCCCAAAACATCCAAATTAATTGATTCATTTACCTAAGCTTTTGATATTATATGCAAAAGTCCGCCCACTACTGCACAACAATTTCTTCATTAATCATCAATCTGATTACATCCCAAAATTTGAGACCATAATAAATAGTGGTTCATTCAGAATTAATATTTTGACTGCCCAAAATAGTAACATATTTGACCATTGTTATTTCATTAGACAAATCAAGGCAGGACTTATACACTTAATGGTAAGGTCCTGGGGAGTGTTGCCAAACAAAGAGACCTTGGAGTGCAGGTTCATAGTTCATTGAAAGTGGAATCACAGGTAGACAGGATAGTGAAGAAGATGTTTAATACCCTTTAATACCCTTAAGTCACGGCAATAAGTATTGGAGTTTGGCTGTACAGGACAATGGTTCGGCCACTACGTTCAATTCTGGTCTCTCTGCTATAGGAAGGATTTGTGAAACTTGAAAGAGTTCAGAAAAGAATTACAGGGATATTGTCAGTGTGGGAGGGTTTGAGCTAAAGGGAGTGGCTGAATAGGCTGGGGCTATTTTCCCTGGAGC
>NW_025125800.1:0-1093 GCF_004010195.1 Chiloscyllium plagiosum | reverse complement strand
TGTAATCCCTAACGATGAGAATTACCTATTCTCTTTCCCATTCTGCCTGACATTCCACAATGTTGTGTAGCCGTGAATATTAATGCCCCACCTTTTGTTTACCCTGTGACCACGTCTCCATGATGGTGATGAGATAGAAATCAGTCACACGAGCATATCCCTTACGACAAATGCTTCGTGCATTTATATTAAAAAACAGTAATTAACTTTTGAAATCACAATTTCCTGTCACAAAGCTATCTGCTGATGTACAGTTTTAGGTAAACTCAGTCTCTTCCTGTTTCTTTCTGTTTGTCCTCAGCTACAGCCTCATGTTTCAATATTAGAACATTTCTCCATGGAATTGGGAAATTCCTTTCAGCTGAGCCCTGTCCCTCCTCGCCCGTGTCAGTTTCAAGCACTCGATATAATCCTGGTCATATGATTGACCAGGGCACTGGTCCCTGCACTATACTATCTCAATAAAGTAGCTGACTCCTCCCTGACTACTGGTAGCAGTGCCCAAAGCATCAGTCCCACTTCTTCTGACACCATGGTTTGATCCTGAAATCTTCCAGCATTCTGGTGATATGATTCAGTCCCTCCCCTATTGGTATCCCTCACTGTGTAGGTCTAAGTGCGGCCTCTGTTAGCGTCTTTCACTCTTACAACTACTCCGGATCAGGAGCCAAAAGAATCCTCCGTTCCACAAAAGCACAGACCAGGGACGGAGACTGGGATTTTCATGATCTCTGCTGGAGTCAGTGCTACTCTACATGAGTTATCCTTACTGCATCAATCTAATTTCCCATTCTGCCTATTTCTGTCTCATGCAGGTAATCAGGATGTTTCTAACTCCTGTCTCATCCATTACCTCATTGAAGACGCTTGGTCAGCCAGAGAGAGAAGGAGAGGGAGATCTGGAGCCTTCAGTAACTCCTGCAGCCGTTAAGGTCAATCACAGTAAACAGCACAGGGCGGAGTAAGTGGCCTTATTTATTCCGACCGGGAACACAGGGCATAGATACAGATCTGGGCAAGGAACAGCAACATTCTAGGCTTCGTTCCCACCAGCTTGTGTGGGTCCTGCTCTCACCCCTGCTGTTTTGGTCCT
>NW_025125799.1:0-1093 GCF_004010195.1 Chiloscyllium plagiosum | reverse complement strand
CTCTCTGGGATTCACTATCTCTCACACATACTCGGGGCCTCTCTGGTATTTCCTATCTCTCAGACACACTCGGGGACGCTCTGGGATCCCTATCTCTCACACACACTCGGGGACGCTCTGGGATTCCCTATCTCTCACACACACTCGGTGATATTCTGGGATTCCCTATCTCTCACACACTCTCGGGGACTCTCTGGCATTCCCTATCTCTCACACACACTCGGGGACTGTCTGGGAATCTATCACACACTCTCGGGGACACTCTGGGATTCCCCACCTCTCACACACACTCTGGAATTCCCTATCTCTCACACACATTCGGGGACACTCTGGGATTCCCTATCTCTCACACACACTCGGGGACACTCTGGGATTCCCTATCTCTCACACACACTCGGGGACTCCCTGGGATTCCATATCTCTTAAACACACTGGGGGATTCCCTATCTCTCAGATACACTCGGGGACACTCTGCGATTCCCTATCTCTTCCACACACACGGGGTGTCTCTGGGATTCCCAATCTCTCACTATACTCGTGGACAGTCTGGGATTCTGTATCTCATACACACTCGGAGACTCTCCGGAATTTTATGTCACTCGCCGGGACTCTCTGGGATACCCCATCTCTCACACACACTCTGGGAATCACTATCTCTCACCCAGACTCGGGGATTCCCTTTCTCACGCACACACTCGGGGATTCCCTGTCTCTCGCACACACTCTGGGATTCCCTATCTCTCAGACACACTCGAGGAGTCTCTGGCCTTCCCTATCTCTCACACCCACTCGGGAACTCTCTGGGATTCCCTATCTCTCACACACACTCGGGGACTCTCTGGGATTCCCTACCTCTCACACACACTTGGGGACTCTCTGGGAATCTGTATCTCACACACACACGGGGATTCTCTAGGATTCCCTATCTCTCACACACACTCAGGGACTCTCTGGGATTCTATCTCACACACTCCGGGATTCCCTATCTCTCACACACGCTCTGGGATTCACTATCTCTCAACCAGGCTCGCGGATTCACTATCTCTCACCCAGACCCGGGGATTCCCTTTCTCTTGCACACACTCGGGGTTTC
>NW_025125798.1:0-1093 GCF_004010195.1 Chiloscyllium plagiosum | reverse complement strand
GCGTCCAAAGCCTTTCTTCTCGGCACCAAAGTTCACAAGCACAGGAGACTGACCGTAATGCAGAGTTACATTCTACTTTGCTCAAAGACGGCATGAAGTAATGTTAAACTCTGTGATCTCACTTTTTAGTTTACAATCAGTCTAAACATTGTGACAAAGACAAAAAACACGGAGGCTAACACATTCAACATTTTGTCGCTAATACCCATTGTTACAGTTAACCGGAGATTGCAACTTTAAAACAAAGGTTTTGTGATTTACACATGAAAGAAGTGAAAATATCATAGTGTTCTAGCAGATTAAAGCCTCAACAAATAATTAAGGTATTTTTCAATGTATAATTCAGTTACATCACACTGTAAACTTTTGCAATAAATTCTGTGCCTTAAAATTGTGTACTTCAAAACCACCTGATGAAGCAGCAGCGCTCTGAAAGCTAGTGCTTCCAATTAAATCTGTTGGATTATAACCTGGTGTTGTGTGATCTTTAACTTTCTGTGTGTGTGGTGGGCGGGGGGTGGTTTTTGTGTCCTGCTGGTTGTGTTTATTTCACTGTATTACCATGAGATTCCCTCTCCTGTAAAAGTACAAATGAAGTCTTCAGTGGGTTCACGGTGCATTGATTTCTCTCAATGGAGTATTTATGGGAAACTGGAAAAGATGAAATATTGGTATCTCTATCCCAGAATCCTTGAAAGCTGATCTGTTATTTCAATTCAAAGACCTAAGTCTTATGATCTAAGTAAGGGAGGGAATACTCAGTGAAATGCAGGACAGCAGCTCTTTTGACCATGTTTGAACCAAGGCTATAATATATTATCATTGTTTGAGGTTAGAGCAGTTTGTCTGCATTTGCAAATATTATTACATGTTGGTCATTAGACCATACGATGTAAGAGGAGAATCAGGCCGGTCAGGCCACCCAGTTAGCTCTGTTATTTAACCATGAATGATCTGTTTCTCAATCCCAATCTCCCCTTATCCTAAGATATCCTTACCAATCCCACGTATCTCTGTTTTAAACACACTCGATGGCCTGGCCTCCACAGCTCTCTGCGGCAACGATTTCCATAGATTAACCACTCTTTGGTTG
>NW_025125797.1:0-1093 GCF_004010195.1 Chiloscyllium plagiosum | reverse complement strand
AGAACATTCTCCTCCCAAGGTCAGTCTGTTCCATTGGAGCTATCACACTGGGATCGAAAATTGCCAAGGTACACAAAAGACAGGATAAATCCAACCCAGCCAAATAGTGCCCCATCAGTCTCCTCTGCATCATCAAAGTGATGGAAGCTTCTATCAAGCAGCACCCGCTCAGCAATAAGCTGTTCAGTGACGCCCAGTTTGGGCCCCTCCAGGGCCATTAGGTCTGGAACTCATCAGAACCTTGGTGAAAACATGGACAAAGAATTCCAGAGGCAGGGAGAGAGGAACAGCTTATAACATCAAGGCTTCATTTGAACGAGTGTGGCATTAAAGGGACCTTGGCTAAACAGGAACCAATGGGTATCATGGGACACATTCTCCGCTGGTTGGAGTCATGGTCGAGATTGCTTTGGTTTCTGCCTAAAATATTGATTCTCCTGCTTCTCGGATGCTGCCTAACCTACTGTGCTTTTCCAGCACCACACTCTTGAGTCTGATCTCTAGCATCTGCAGTCCTCCCTTTCTCCTGGTTGGAGTCATACCTCACCCTCCAGGAGAGGAAGGCAGGTGGTGCACCAGTCTCCTGTGGCTATTCCCCTCTCAAAAAGGTTTACTGCTTTGGATACTGTTGGGAGGGATAGCCTTTTGGGGGGAGGACAACAGCAGCAGCCAGGCCTGGGGCACTACAACTGGCTCTGCTGTAAACTAGGGGTGGGCAGAGTCCAAGGGAGTGATAGTTGGAGGGCATTTGCTAGTTCAGGGCACAGACAGGCATTTCTCTGGCTGTGTTGGAGACTCCAGGATAGTGTGTTCCCTCCCTGGTGACAAGGTCTCTGAGCGGCTGCTTGACATCCTTAAAAGGGAGGGTCAGCAGCCAGAGTCATTGTGCACACAGGTAGGAAGAGGGATGGGGTCCTGAGGAGTGAGTACAGGGAGTTAGGAAAGAGACTGAAAAGCAGGACCTTGAGGGTAGTAATCCTTGAGTTAGTCCCAGTGCTACATGCTAGTGAGGCCAAGAATACAAGATAGGATAGAGGAATGTGTGGCTAAGGAGCTGGCGCAGGGGGCAGGGTTTCAGGTTCTTTGATCATTG
>NW_025125796.1:0-1093 GCF_004010195.1 Chiloscyllium plagiosum | reverse complement strand
GAAATCAGTGTTAACATTGCGAATTAAAAACAGGTCCGAGGAAGGGTCTGTTGACCCGAAATGGTCATTCTGTTCTCCCCGAGCTACAATTCTGACTTTTGTCTCTGATTTACAACACTTACAGTCCATTCAGATTTGGTTTGCCATTGACCTGAATTGCACACCTTTGCACTGTGGGAAGGAATCGGAGAAGCCAGAGAAAACCCACAAGGGAGAGAGAGAGCATGAGAGTGCAAATTCCACACAGTCAGTCACACATGCCTGGAATCGAAGGCGGGTTTCTGGCGTGGAAAGGTGCAGTTCTACTAACTGAGCACTCTTAATATGCAAGCATTCATCCTGGAAGAGAATTGAACCTGATCTCACACAGCGGTGGTACTATCCAGGAGTTTTATGTCAAAAGAAACCTATTTCGTATTACTGGAAATGAACATTCGCTTAACTATCCGAACACTTTTTTAAATCACTTGGCCTATAGCCTCGTCTATCTTGGCATCACAAATTTCACATCTGAATACTTCTGAAAGTTTTGAGGATTTCTGCCTCTCCAACGTTTGCATGCACTGATTTCCAGATTTCAACCAGCCGCTGATTCAAAAGATTTGTCTGCACGTTCACTCAAATCTTTCCTCTTCTATCCTTAAGTCTATGCCACCCTCCCCTCCCCCCGTGATCGATCTCACCATCAAAGAGAAACGTTTATTTCAGTCTACACCATCCATATTCCTGATTATGTTGTACATCTCAAACATGTATCCTCTCAATTTCTTCTGCTGTAAGAAAAACATCTCCAGACTATCCAATTTTTCTTCATAACTAAAACTCCTCTACCCAGACAATATCCTGGTAAATCTGTCCTGCATCATTTCCAGTGCTATCATATCCGTGGTATCATTCGAATTGCAGAACTGCACACAATAGACAAGATAGAGCCAAATGAGCAAGTACAATAAATGATGTAGAAGTCCACAGACAGAGGTAATTTCAAATAAATTTTCTTTTCCTCACTGCTACCCTGTGTCCTTTTGCTGAGCCTGATGTTCCAATAATCTATGGTCCTTGTTGTAAAAGCTGCGACATGAGAAATGATCTC
>NW_025125795.1:0-1093 GCF_004010195.1 Chiloscyllium plagiosum | reverse complement strand
AAGCATACATAAAACCTGGAATCTCAGATTGGATTCTTAATCCAGAGAAAATATATATTTAGTGTTTCAAACATTGGCAAGTAAACATCATCAAATTATTTTGATAAATATTGTGAAGGGATATATTATTCCATTTTTCATCTCTTCTCTGAATTTACTCTGGGTAACTGCATAAATAAAGGTGTTTGTGCAGCAACTCAGGAGCTGGAGCATGAAACCAATCTCTCTTACAAATGCTGGCAGAGAAACTGGATATCTCAAGTAATCAAATCGTTTCAGTATTGAATAAGTAATGAACACCACCCATAACGTGATGAAATTACCAGATATAATAAATAACATAATCATGGATTTCCTCCTACTCCCCATCTCTGGGTCACTGACACTGTCCCCAGTCGTCTGAGCCCGGAGTCTCCTGCGAGCTCTGTTGGCTAATATAATGTCTCTGACTGTCAATGTGTTTAACAGTAGAATCAGAATAAATGGAATGAATGGTGTTATGATGTAATGCATTAATTCAACAATAGTCCAGGTAATCGATGCACTTACCATTGGATGTACTCGACAAAACCATGGACTATTAGAAAGCCAATATTGCTTGTAATACATGAAATACCAGATAATGTTCTTCAAACCACTCAGCACAGTCACTGTTCCTAAAACCAAACCCGCTGTTTTCTTGGTGCAATGTTTACTTCTCAGCTTTTGGCAACATATGGCCACAAACCGATCAAAGGTGAACGTGACCGTGAACCAGACAGAGCAGTCTGTGGCTGCATAAAGCAGAATAGCATGGATGTTGCACAAGGTGACATAATGTAGGAAAAGAAACTCTGCCCGATATGTGATAGGAATTTGTCGTAGTATCAGATCGAAGATAATGACCAGTAGATCCGCCGTTGCCATAGCCACCAGGTAATGAGTGACACATTTGGAAAGACCACATTTCCCCCGAACCAGGATCGTTATTGCAATCACATTAACTTGAAAGAAGAAGATAAATAAATTCATTTATTGCTCAGGTATAATGAAGAAATGTTTTTTATTGCTTTATTTAAAGTGCAATATTGACACTCATTCTTAATGGGTATCC
>NW_025125794.1:0-1093 GCF_004010195.1 Chiloscyllium plagiosum | reverse complement strand
GCACACAGGGTGAGACAGGCCTCAACAACATGCTACCCAGTTACCCACTGCCAAAAGTCTCAGAGAGCCTGTTCTCAGCTACACCTCCCAGTAACCATACAGTCGCTGCAAACAGTCTCACAGTGAGACTGGCCACATCTACACACCTCCCAGTAACCATACAGACACTACACAGTCGTCCAGTAAGACTGGCATCATCAACGCGCCTCCCAGTAACTATACAGTCACTGCAAACAGTCTCAGAGAGCCTGTCCTCATCTACACAGAGTAACCATCCAGTCAATGTAAACAGACGCATCCTGAGCCTGTCCTCATCTACACACCTCCCACGAACCATACTCAGAGAGACTTCCTCATCTAATACACGTCCCAGTAACCATACAATATTTGCAAACAGTCTCACAGTGAGACTGGCCTCATCGACACACATCTCAGTAACCATACAGTCAGTGGAATCAGTCTCAGTGAGAATGGTCACATCTACACACCTCCCAGTAACCATACAGACACTACACAGTCGTCCAGTGAGACTGGCCTCATCAACACGCCTCCCAGTAACCATACAGTCACTACAAACACAGTCTCATAAACAGAGTGCCCTTATCCACACATCTCCCAGTGACCATACAGTCACTGCAAACAGTGTCACAGTGAGAATTGCCTAATTTATACATATCCCAGTCACAGTGAACCTGTCCTCATCTACATACCCCCAGTAACCATACAGTCACAGCAAACAGTCTTATATGAGACTATTCTCATTTACACATGTCCCAGTAACCATACAGTCACTGTAAACTGTTTCATAGAGAGTCTGTCCTCAACTACACATGTTCCAGCAACAACAGTCACTCCATTCAGACTGACAGTGAGACTGGCCTCGTCAACACACATCACAGTAACCATACGGTCACTGCAAACAGTGTCACTGTGTGACTGGCCTCATCTACACACCTCTCAGTAACCATACGTCACTGCAAACGTCTCAGACACCTTATCCTCCACTACAGACATTCAGGTAACCATAGAGTCAGTGCACACAATCTGCCACTGAGACTGACCTCATTTACACACCTCCCAGTAACCATCAAGT
>NW_025125793.1:0-1093 GCF_004010195.1 Chiloscyllium plagiosum | reverse complement strand
ATCAGCAAATTAGTCCCTTGTCTACTTGGAAGATACCTTTCAGAGACTGATTTTTCTCTTGTTCCCATTCCCAGCGCAGAATGTTCTCTAATTCCCATTAATCCCAGTTTTGCTCAGGGTCCTTGATTCCACCTTCAGTCAAGTCCTGCTTCGATTGAAAGGGAAGTCACTCTGATCTCCTCTCAAATTACTACACGGGCAGATCAGTTGAAAGAATAAGAAGCAAAAGACAAGAACACTGTTTGCTTGAACAATGTCCTCGCAATATTCAAAAGAAAATTGATGCATGGTCTTCCTTAATGCATTATTTCAACATGACATCACTTTTCAAACAATATTCTGAACGGTGGGTGTTTTTTCTTTTAATTTGCTTCCAATTCAGTGTAGAAATGAGAAAGTGAATTGATCTTCGATAGTGTGTTTATAATCCAGAATTTAATTCGATATTTATCATCATTGCTCTAGCTCTTTGAAACAAAAATAATGAATGAGCCTGTGTCCATCCTGCAGATGAAAAAGTTCTTTCAGCTCTGACTATTGCAGCGAATGTTGTAAAGAATAAGCTGCAGGCCCACGTAAAGTGAAAATGCTGCAGGGCAAGGTGCCAAACGCTAGTCCAAGATTAATTATGTCCAAGCATTATGAATAATACATGCAGAGGGGTGGAGTATAAAAGCAGAATTCAGCTCCATGTCCAAAATACTGTTTGTGGCTCCCTCACAAAAGACCACAACTGATTCACGGTGTAAATTCACCAAAATAGGAAAAACAAGAGACTGGAATTCCCAATTCTGCAACCACATTGGTAGAACAGAAAGAAAATCAAGGTTTGTTTCTGAAATTCATAAATTGTGATGATAAGAATGTGGTATATGTAGGGAGAGGGGAATGTTAGAGGATGATAAACAATGTTGGACGATGATAAACAATATTGTAGATGACACAATGATTAGCCAGATGGGTCACAGTGAGCAGGAACGTGTTGGTTACAGGAGGGTACAAACAGATTTTCAGATGGCCAGATCAATGACTAATAAAAGGTAACACTGAAATATGTGAGATGCTGCACTTTGGAAGATGTATCAAGACAAGG
>NW_025125792.1:0-1093 GCF_004010195.1 Chiloscyllium plagiosum | reverse complement strand
AAATAAGAATGGTAACGACGACTGTAGAGTTTTCTTTTAGCTCGCACACATTGCTGTGATGAAGAACAATGAAGGAGAGAGAGTGTAAGAGGCCATTCCTTCTCGGCAGAAATCATTTTCTCCCTCTCTGAGCTGAATCACACAGTAATATGATCCTCTCCCAAACTGGACCATGTGAGGTCTCCTTGTACATTGTCCAAACTGTGTCTCCATCACATTCCCTGTTCTATGTCGGTGCACCATTGTTGTTGTCATATACAGAACCATACCCTTAGCAGAAAATGGTCTTGGTCAATTTGAATTATGTTTACATGGCCCTGCGTCATTAGAAAATAAAATCTTTTCGTAACAAATACAGAAATTGCTTGAAAATCTCGGCAGGTCTGTCAGCATCCAGATGCCTTTTACATGCTATAGTTGTACCAGCCTCCACCACTTCCTCTGGCAGCTCATTCCATAAGCACACCACCCTCTGTGTGAAAAAAGTGCCCTTTCAGCCTCATCAAAACCTTTCCCCTCTCACTTTCAAACAATGCCCTCTAGTTTTGGAAGCCCCTAACCTGGGGATAAACCCTGACTACTCACCCTATCCATGACCAATCTGATTTTATAAACCTTTGCTGCTGCCAAATGTGACTTCAAACAACTCGAATGGCTGTACTTTCAGTCATCCAGGCCTAAATTCTGAAATGGAATACTAACACCTCCTCCTTCTCCATCAAGTCACAATTCTGAATCCACTTTAATCAATTTGTTCAGATGTATCCTGAGACACTTCTGTGGGAATTACACCGAAACCTTTGTGCCCGGAGGCAGGGACACTAGCATCACTCAGCAATACCCATAAAGCTGTCACAGTATTTTCCCGTGTGTTTCTTCATCACGCTGTTCTGACATGCTGTGACATACCTCTGCAACAGGCAGGACTTGAAAGCAGGCCTTCTAGTTCAGAGTTAGGAACACTAACACACAGGTTCAAGAAGGGAATCAAATCCAGAGCTCTGGCTCAGATACAGGGACACTATCCACTACACTACCATACCTAGAATTTGGGTCATAATTAATGCCCGCCTTCAGCTCGGTGTGGATTTAT
>NW_025125791.1:0-1093 GCF_004010195.1 Chiloscyllium plagiosum | reverse complement strand
AGCCTGTTGGGCCCAGGTGAGTTTTGTCTGTGTTTCACCCCGAGTTTAATCTCCTCTGTCTGGGGGCGGTGGCTGGCTTTAACCGGGTTAACCGGGTCCTGTCGGATTGCAGCCTTGTCATTTCTGAACAGGTTTGAAGCCTGGGGCTAAGGTAACTGGGGCCTTGATACGTCAACCCTGAACCAGCATCACCAACGATGTGTGTGGGGTTAGATTGCTGCTTGTGGGATCTTGCTGTGCGTACGTGTTTATTAATATTTCTAGCCTCTGGTCAACTGCTCTGCTGTGATGTCTGTGTGTTTCAATGTCGCTCTGATGGTCAGCAATTCATTCATCTTGCAATAATTAAACTGAACTAGGGTAACGTGGGAGAGGTGGAAGGCAGAGAGCTGTGGGATCTTGCTGCGCTTTTGCTGCCACTGTTGTATTTTATTTTTCAAGGGCTGCCCAACCACCACCCCCACTCCCCCTAACCCTGGGGGTGAGGATGAGATTGTATCCCGGAGCTGAAGCTCGGGACGATGCAGAGACAGAGAGAATTAAATCACTCCTGCCACGAGGAATCATCAGATACAGAGAGAGAAAATAATAAGAAACTGTCCTGTCTCCTTGTCGTTCATTTACACACACACGGAAAAGAATGGTGGGGTTCAGGCTGTCTCTTGGATTTTTACCACAAGAGGACGTGTTCTGGTCTGGACTGGGGGAGACAAGGGGGAAAAAGATGGAGGGGGAGCTGCTGCACACTCTGATCCTGTCACTGCCTCCCTCTCTCTCACTCCAGCTCCAGGGAAAGAGAGAGGGGTGGAGGGAGAATCGGGGTGTGAATGGGGCGGGAGAGAGAAAGAGACAGAGAGAGTGATTAGCCACTAACAGTCTCCATTAACAACTAGTCACCCTCCCCCAGCCAGATTGTTATCCATTATCCAACTGTTCCTCTCACTCTATCCCCACCTATCCTTTACTCCTTTTATCCTCCCCCCACACGATCTTCTGCACATAAACTGACTTTTTTTCTCAGTAACTGTTCTGTGGAAGGGACACCGGATCTTAAACTTTTACTCTGATTTCTCTTCACAGATACTGCCAGACC
>NW_025125790.1:0-1093 GCF_004010195.1 Chiloscyllium plagiosum | reverse complement strand
TCGCACAATAAACCCATGAATAAAGTGATACCTTATGGAGTGAAATTTGCTCATGGAGGCAAGGACAGAAATTACAGGGGCCTTGGCTCAAATATTTCAATAATCTCTGTCCACAGAGGAGGGGCCAGAGAACTGGAGGACAGCTAATGTGGTTCCACTGTACAAATGTAGGATGGTATGAATAGACTATGGAACTATAGACAAGTGAGTCTAACATCAGTGGCAAGGAAACTGCTGGAGAAAATGGCCAAGGAAGAAACTAATCTCCATTTAGGGAGGCAAGGACTGATGAGGGTTGTCAGCATGGCTTAGCCAAATGGAGGTCATGCCTAAGGAATTGTTTTGAATTTTCCAAGAAGGTCACCCACAGTTTGGATAAAGGTCAGGCATTTGATGTCATTCATACAGATTACAACAAAGCCTTTGATAAGGTCCCACACAGGAAACTGATACAAATGTCTTGGTATCCAGGGTACTTGGGGAAATTGGATTCAAAATTGGTTTGGTGACAAGAGACTGAGGTGATGGTATTAAGCTGTCTGTCAGATTGGAGTCACAGGCAGACCAGAATTGCACTTTCCTTCTCTCAGGGACATTAGTTAATCAGATGGGTTTTTTTTCCCCCAAAATACACAATGAATTCATAGTCATCAGCAGACTCTTAATTCCTCATTTTTATTGAATTCAAATTCCACTACCTGGCAAAGCAGGATAAGAGACTGAGGTGATGGTATTAAGCTGTCTGTCAGATTGGAGTCACAGGCAGACCAGAATTGCACTTTCCTTCTCTCAGGGACATTAGTTAATCAGATGATTTTTTCCCCCAACAATACACAATGAATTCATAGTCATCAACAGACTCTTAATTCCTCATTTTTATTGAATTCAACTTCCACTACCTGGCAAAGCAGGATTTGAACGTGGGTCTCCGGGTCATTAGCTGGGTCTCTGGACTAACTGTGCATTGACAATACCATGCCATCACCTCCCCATCAGCTAACTGAAGACAGTGAAGATGAGAAAGTGTGAGGGAGAAACCATCTGCGAAGATCCCTCTGACGGTGACACTGCTCACATTCTGTGATGGGACAGA
>NW_025125789.1:0-1093 GCF_004010195.1 Chiloscyllium plagiosum | reverse complement strand
GTTAAGAACACAGAAGCATGGATAAAACACTTAACTGACCAAACCTTAACAGACAGTAAAAAAGCTGTTCAGTCTGAGGATTAAAGTATAACTGTTAGGATGCGAACAACAAAGATTCTGAGCAGCATTAGAAACAAAACTAAAAGACAACCAACTCACAGAGCAAACACAGCAAACTATCCGACAGGTTGTTTCACCAACATAAAGCATTAAAAAGGAAGGAAACACACTCGATACTCAAGAAAGGACAGCACTGGAAAAACAGAAAATTGTTAAAAACATTGTTTTCTTGCCTGCAAAAAATGGACGCTTGACAGTCATTCCAAATGGAAGAGATTACATTGAAAAAGCGAACACACTATTTGCAGATGCCAACACTTACCAACAAATGTCATTAGACTCGACACTACTGATAGATAACCGAATCACAGCCTTACTAATAAACCTCAGAAATCTGCAAAAATAAATACGACTGACTTCCAAAAAATGAAAACAGACGGATCCATCACAACACACTTTTACGGATTACCCAAAATTCACAAACGAGGATCCTTCCTCCAAGCCATAGTCTCGCTATTGGGTACCCGACCTTACAGATTGCTAAGGAGCTACACCAAAGACTCAATCACTTAGTAGAAGACTCTCGCCACTCCATCCACTTAACCCAGAATTCCTGAAGACCATCAAAGACACTAAGATAAACGAGAATTAAATAATGTAACAAACTTATTTATATCAATCAACATTAACCCGGACAAGGAAACACTGACTATACTATGAGAAGACGCAAAGACACATACACTGAACACTACTAACTTCAACAAGTTAAGAGTCATCAAGCTAGTAGACCTTTACCTTAGCACACACTTCACGTTCAACAACAACACCTCGAGACAAACCAACGGAACACCCATGGATCTCAGATATCAGCGTTCTCCGCAGAGGCAGTCATGCAGAGATTAGCAAAAACCAGCTCTGCTAACCATCCAACCCTAACTCTGGGTCGGCTACGTGAATGACATATTTGTCATCACGAAAGAAGACAAATTAGAGGAAACCTTCAAGACCATCAATAGTACCCTTACTGGCAGAA
>NW_025125788.1:0-1093 GCF_004010195.1 Chiloscyllium plagiosum | reverse complement strand
TTACCCAGAATCAAAGTAAAGCTCGCAGGTCTATAACTATCAGGATTTCTCCACTCCCCTGCTCGGGGTGGCACGATGGCACAGTGGTTAGCACTGCTGCCTCACAGCGCCAGAGACCCAGCTTCAATTCCTGCCTCAGCCGACTGTCTGTGTGGCGGTTGCACATTCTCTCCGTGTCTGTGTGAGTTTCCTCCGTGTGTTCCAGTTTCCTCCCACAGTCCAAAATGTGCAGGTTAGCTGAACTGGCCATGCTAAATTGCCATCACCTTTTGAAAGTTCCTGGCTGATACGATCAAGATTCGTCTGGCCCCATTTTATAACTTGAACCTATGCACTAGGCTTGTCCTTTTCCATCGCTGTTTTCAAACTAATAGAACTGTGGTCACTTTGGCAAAATGCTTTCCCACTAACGCCTCAGTCCCTTTCCCTACCTTGTTTCCCAAAGGGAGGTCAAGTTTTGCCCAATTCTGTTTTCAGGCCATTTATATATTGATTGCAAGTTTACTGGAAATCAATTACCAAATTCCTCCCTTGCAAATGCTGGAAAGTTAAAAAAACATCTACCATAACAGCCGTATTATTATGATTGACATTTGGGATCTCCCGACATATTTGTTCCTCAGTTTGCCACTTGTTATTAGGGATTAGTAGGACAATCAAATCGAAGTCTTATTTCTCAGTTCCACTAACATAGCTTCACTGGGTGATCCCACAGAAAAATATCCTCTGTTCGTACTGCTGGGATGAGTCATGCAATCAAAACACATCACCACGCGTCCTCTCTTGCCTCATATTCAATGCTTCCTGTGGTCTCTCTACCTTGAAACAATGAACTGCCAGTGCTGCCCCTCCCTCAGCTGTGTTTCTGTAATAACTAATATCCCAGTTTCATGTTCCAATCCATGCCCTGATTTCATCTTCCTAAGCTGTCAGGCCACTTGCATTGAAATAAACATGAACAGGGAGAGGTAAAGGTGCAGGAGGTGGTGAGACGTTACAGAGAGTGGTCAGAGTCTGAATGGTGTTACAAAGCCAATACGGATTGCTGCAGCTGGAGGTGTTTGCAGAGGTAGGGAGGGACATATGTAGTTTA
>NW_025125787.1:0-1093 GCF_004010195.1 Chiloscyllium plagiosum | reverse complement strand
CCCTACTCTGACAAAGCTGTGCTGACTCTCCATCATCAGACTGTGTCTTTTGAAATTGAGATTAATTCCCTCCTTTGAAATTTTCTCGAATACTTTCTCTGACACTGATATAACACACACTGGTCTGTTGTTCCTAGTCTATCTTTACTGCCTTTCCTGAAAAGTATGATTTGAATTGATTTGATTTGATTTATTTTTTTGTCATGTGCACCAACTTACAGCGAAAGTCTTTGTTTATGAGCAAAACAGGCAGATCATAGGAAGCAAGGATGTACAGATTAGAAATATTGAGATAGAAGCATACAGGTAACATTGCACAGCACGTACGACTCAACAGTGACCCTGCACAGCCATCTGACCCAGCAGTGACCCTGCACCTCCGTGTGACCCTGCATCTCCGTGTGACCCTGCACAGCCGTTGACCCTGCATCACTTCACTATCTGACCCTGCACAGCGGTGTGACCCTGCACAGTCAACTGTGACCCTGCAGTGACATTCAGAGCTGAAAGCCTGTGCTGTTTGGTTTCAAGCTCTGAACATGGAGTTCAGTCTCAGAAAAGCAAACAGTGAAATTCACAGCTGGGGAGAAAACTCACAGCAGGGGAACCGCTCACTTTGTTTCTAAAAGTCTTTCCTTACACCTCTTTTTAAAGCTACAGTAATGAATTGAATGGGGATTTTGTGCATATGCTTTATTGAGATCTCTATTGATTAAATTTTTAAAAAATATAAAACACAGATGTCAAGTTATCCGAGGGCAGTGTTTTTCGAGCAGGAAGATTGTGCTATTTTCTCGGTGTGTGGATTGTTAAAGGGCAGTGAAAGTGAGGGTGATGTCCTCTTCCTGTCAGATGTGGGAGATTAGGAATAGTTTCCATGTTGCTGAGAATGATGTTTCTACAAAATATGTCTTGTTGCAAATCCTATCAGATTGCCTACCTTTGTAGTTTAGAACGTCTGTTAGAGGCAATGAGGAATTTATAGGAGGTATGGGGTGTGATGGATGGCAGTTGCAGGGAGGGAGATAAACCAAAGATGCAGTCAGCGAGATGGGGGACGTCCAGGAAAGGTAGGAGAGGGAGGCAGGTCATA
>NW_025125786.1:0-1093 GCF_004010195.1 Chiloscyllium plagiosum | reverse complement strand
TACAGCATGGAAACAGACCCACAGGGATGGACAACATGGAAACAAATCCATAGAGATCCACAGCACAGAAACAGACACGCAGTGACGTACACCACAGAAACAGACCCACAGAGATAGACAGCACAGAAACAGACCCATAGAGATAGACAGCACAGAAACAGACCCATACAGCACGAAAAAAGACCGATAGAGATGTATATCATGGAAACAGATCCACAGAGATGTACAGCACAGAATCAGATCCACAGAGATGTACAGCACGGGAACAGAACCACAGAGATGTACAGCACAGAAACAGATCCACAGAGATGTACAGCACGGATACAGACCCACAGAGATGTACAGCACGGAAACAGACCCATAGAGATGTTCAGCACGAAAACAGACCCGTAGAGATGTACAGCACAGAAACAGATCCACACAGATGTACAGCACGGAAACAGCTCCACAGAGATGTACAGCACGGATACAGTCCCACAGAGATGTACAGCACAGAAACAGACCCAATGAGATGTACAGCACAGATACAGGCCCGTAGAGAGGTACAGCATGGAAACAGACCCACAGAGATGTGCAGCATGGAAACAGACCCATAGAGATGCACAGCACGGAAACATATCACACAGATGTACAGCTCGATAAACAGACCCATAGAGATATACAGCATGGAAACAGACACATGGAGATATACAGCACAGAAACAGACCCACAGAGATGTTCAGCACGGAAACAGACCCATCGACATGTACAGCACGAAAACAGACCCACAGAGATGTACAGCACAAAAAACAGACCCACAGAGATGTACAGCACGAAAACAGGCCCACAGAGATGTACAGCATGGAAACAGACCCACAGAGATGTACAACATGGAAACAGACACATAGAGATGTACATCATGGAAACAGACACATAGAGATGTGCAGTATGGAAACAGACCCATAGAGATGTACAGCACGAAAATCAGACCCGTAGAGATGTACAGCATGAAAACAGACCCACAGAGATGTACAGCATGGAAACAGACCCACAGAGATGTACAGCAAGAAAACAGACCCACAGAGATGTACAGCATGGAAACAGACCCACAGAG
>NW_025125785.1:0-1093 GCF_004010195.1 Chiloscyllium plagiosum | reverse complement strand
GGATTTGTTTCCCTCGTGCCTGTACCGGGATTTGTTTCTCTCGTGCCTGTACCGGGGCTCGTTTCCCTCGTGCCTGTACCGGGACCCATTTCCCTCGTGCCTGTACCGGGACTCGTTTCCCTCTCGCTGCTCCGGGACTCGTTTCCCTCGTGCCTGTACCGGGACTCGTTTCCCTCGTGCCTGTACCAGGACCCGTTTCCCTCGTGCCTGTACCAGGAATCCTTTCCCTCGCGCTGCTCCGGGACTCGTTTCCCTCATGCCTGTACCGGGAATCGTTTCCCTCGTGCCTGTACCAGGACTTGTTTCCCTCACGTTGCTACGGGACTCATTTCCCTCGTGCCTGTACCGGGACTCATTTCCCTCGTGCCTGTACCGGGACTCGTTTCCCTCGTGCCTGTACCAGGACTCGTTTCCCTCATGCCTGTACCGGGACTCGTTTCCCTCAAGTTGCTCCGGGACTCGTTTCCCTCTCGCTGCTCCAGGACTCGTTTCCCTCGTGCCTGTACCGGGACTTGTTTCCTTCGTGCCTGTACCAGGACCCGTTTCTATCGCGCTGCTCCGGGATTCGTTTCCCTCGTGCCTGTACCGGGACTCGTTTCCCTCACGCCTGTACCGGGACCCGTTTCCCTCGTGCCTGTACCGGGACCCGTTTCCCTCGTGCCTGCTCCGGGACTTGTTTCCCTCGTGCCTGTACCGGGACCCGTTTCCCTCGTGCCTGTACCAGGACTTGTTTCCTTCACGTTGCTACGGGACCCGTTTCCCTCGTGCCTGTACCGGGATTCCTTTCCCTCGTGCCTGTACCGGGACTCGTTTCCCTCGTGCCTGTACCGGGACCCGTTTCCCTCGTGCCTGTACCGGGACCCGTTTCCCTCTCGCTGCTCTGGGACTCGTTTCCCTCATGCCTGTACCGCGACTTGTTTCCCTCACGTTGCTCCGGGACTCGTTTCCCTCGTGCCTGTACCGCGACTTGTTCCCCTCATGCCTGTACCGGAACTCGTTTCCCTCGTGCCTGTACCGCGACTTGTTTCCCTCACGTTGCTCCTGGACTCGTTTCCCTTGTGCCTGTACCGCGACTCGTTTCCCTCGTGCCTGT
>NW_025125784.1:0-1093 GCF_004010195.1 Chiloscyllium plagiosum | reverse complement strand
ACATTCTTTTTCCATTTATCTCGTCTCACAATATCACTTGTCATCCATGATTTCCCAACCTTTCCATTTCGATCCATAATTTCCATAGGAACATATCTCCCCTCCCGAACACTAATTAACCTCTTTCCAAAAGCCTCCCACATATCAAATACGGATTTCTCTTCAAACTGCTGTTCCCAATCCTCGTTCCCCAGCTCTTGCCGAATTTCGCTCTAGTTGGCCTTCCCCCAGTTTAGCACACTTCCTTTAGGACCACTCTCATCTTTCTCCATGACTACTGTAAAATTAAAGGAATTGTGATCATTATTCCCAAAGTAATCCCCCACTGTAACTTCCACCGCCTGAGTGAGCTCAGTTCCCAACACCAGGTCTTGCATGGCCGCTTCCCGAGTTGACCTATTTCTACACTGCACTCGAAAATGCTCCTGGATGGTCCTTACAAATTCTGCTCCATCGACACCTCTAACACTAAGTGAATCCCAGTCAATGTTGGGAAAATTAAAATCTCCTATCACCACCATCCTGTTGCTCATACATCTTTCTGTGATCTATCTACACATTTGTACCTTGATCGGTGTCAGGAGGCCTGTAGTACAATCCCAGCATTGTTACTGCACCCTTACTATTTCTGAGCTCTGCCCATATTGCCTCACTGCTCGAATCTTCCATGGTGCACTCCTTCAGCACAGCTGTGATATCTTCTTTGACCAGTGATGTTTGTCATCCACCCCTTTTCCCTTCCTCTCTACCCCGCCTGAAGCATTAATGTCCTGGGATATTTAGTTGCCAATCACGCCATTCCCTCAAACAAGTCTCAGTAACATCAATAACATTATATTCCCAGGAACTATTCCAAGCCATAGTTCATCTGCCTTACCTACTATACTTCTTGCATTAAAACTATAAGTCCCTCTGTGTTCATCCTCCGCTTCCTGCCTTCTCTTCCCCTCAGTTATGCTGATTTCATTATCTAATTACTTAGGCTTTAGTTACTACCTCCTTTCTGTTCACCAAACAGATTTGTTTCCTGATCCCCTGCCACATTAGTTCAAACCCTTCCCAACAGTGTTAGTAAATGCACTCCATCTAACAT
>NW_025125783.1:0-1093 GCF_004010195.1 Chiloscyllium plagiosum | reverse complement strand
GAGATCTAACCTTGCTAACCAGTCTCCCATGGGACTCTAGATCCACAGAAATTGCCTCTGGAATAGCCAAGCAAGCCATTCAGTTCAAGGGCAACAGACCGTGTCAGTGATATGCACATCCATGAAAAAAAAATGCATTTTCATTCCATACCTATAGTATTTCAACAGACGATTAATTCCAGTCACAGCACACACTTTCAATAAGCTGTCAATGTTTTATAGCAGGTAGAGTCTTTTACAAAACTAAGCAATAATAGGTTACAACTTGCTTCTGTAAATTACTTGAATAAACTAAATAAACCGCACCTATATCTCAGTGCGCGAAAGGGTTAAAAGACAAAACTATCCTTTTAATTTATTATATTTGCTTGGGAAAGAAGGATAATCTTTTCACAGAATGGACCATAGAACATAGAACAATACAGCGCAGAACAGGCCCTTTGGCCCTCAATGTTGCGCTGACCTGTGAACTGTTTTAAGCTCATCCCCCTACACTATCCCATCAGCATCCAATTGCTTATCCAAGGATTGTTTGAATCTCCCTAATGTGGCTGAGTTTATTGGCAGGTAGGGCATTCCACACCCTTACCACTCTCTGAGTAAAGAGAGACCATGCTGATCCAGAATGGAGACAAGACTTTACATTAGATAGTCAATGACACATGTACAATTACTACAATGAACAATTAACCAAAATCCATTTATTGAAATGTAGGTAGCATGAGCTTAGGTGTGTTGTTGCTGTTACTGATCTCTTTGGAGCACTTGAGGTACTGTGGTAATGTCCCTATCTCTGACCAAGGATACCCAGCTTCAAGACTCATCTGACCCAGGAGGTGTGTGACAGCATTTCTGAATAGGTTAATGAGAAAGTATTTTTTATTGATCTGCACATCCAGTCTGTATTGTTGTATGATTTATTATTTGCCGGTAGCAACTACCTCGCAGAAGTTAAAGCTAACATGCAATTCCTCAGCAGAAGGTTCATGATGGCTGCTGGAACTACTGAGAACAGACAGAATAAATTGCTGTGAAACAATGAGTAACTTATGGTAGATGCTGTTTATCATTCTGAAAGGGTTAATACTCAAAA
>NW_025125782.1:0-1093 GCF_004010195.1 Chiloscyllium plagiosum | reverse complement strand
ACGGCAGATAAGAGGGGCAACTGGTTCATCCAGACTGTAGGAAATACAATTTGATTTACACCATAATTCTCAATTAAACTTACTGCTGGCTCATAGAACAATATATCAAAGCCAGTAAAGATGCCAAATCTTCCGGCAAATGATGTATTAAAGATGACGTGTTGCACTGTTTTGGGTGTGTCATAAACATTTTCAAAGTAAAGATTCCATTTCTGGTATTTTGCAATGAGAGTGCCTTCAGCATCAAAAACCACATTTGTGTTAAAGTGATATCTTCCATCGGATGGACATTTGGGATCGCTTTGCTCACAGGTTTGTCTCTCTCCCATGTTTGCAACCAAGTACATACTGCCATTCCTTGCCATACAGCTCAGCTGATGAAGCACCTACAATAGACCAGACATGAAAAGTCATTACATTTTAACATAATTAAAGTACAACTGATCATTTATACATTTCTCTGCAAAACAATTTCCTCACTCCCAAAGGGTATCTTAATGCAGTGGTTTATTTAATGTATTGTTGGTTGGAACCTTATTGGGGTATGAGTGACATGGGCACATGAGTGAGATATGTAGCAGAATCAGACAACAAGTCCAACAAAGGTACACTCCAATGGAAGCATTTTGCACAGTTCTTCATGATTTTTATAAGCGGTGAAGCAATTTTCAAGGAAGACATGTGGTAAAATAACCTGCAAAAAGTCTCAACAGAATTCTCACTTTGCTAAATAGAACATGAGATTCAGCCAATGGTGAATTATTCTCTCCATGAGTTGTTATTAAAAGAACTTTATAATAAATAGAAGGTAGATCCCTCAGGAAAGGAAGAATAGAGAATTGTCAGTCTAAATATGAAACAGCTGGGGAATGTTTAATTTTATTCAAGGTTGATCATTGCTTCATTTGTCTGAAAGACCTTTCATAGGGCAATGTCCTTAACACAGTGCTCTTCCCTTAATTGATAAAATATTTGAGATATTCTTACAAAATTACATTCAGCAAAAAGCTTCACCTGCTGTGAGTGCATATTGGATTTTCTGTGATGGGTTTCTGTCCAGTAAGAAATGGGTGAAAATCGGTGGAGGGATTAC
>NW_025125781.1:0-1093 GCF_004010195.1 Chiloscyllium plagiosum | reverse complement strand
CTGTTGAAAGGCCAGTACTGAGAGAGTGCCGCATTGTCAGAGGGTCAGTCCTGAGGATGCGCCGCACTGTAAGAGGGTCAGTGCTGAGGGAGTGCCGCACTGTCGAAGGGTCAGTACTGAGAGAGACCCGCAGTGTTGAAGGGTCAGTACTGAGGGAGTGCTGCACAGTCGTAGGGTCAGTGCTGAGGGAGTGCCGCACTGTCGGAGGGTCAGTACTGAGGGAGTGCAGCACTGTCGGAGTGTCAGTGCTGAAGGAATGCTGCACAGTCGTCGGGTCAGTGCTGAGGGAGTGTCGCACTGTCGGAGGGTCAGTACTGAGGGAGTGCCGCACTGTCAGAGGGTCAGTGCTGAGGGAATGCTGCACAGTCGTCGGGTCAGTGCTGAGGGAGTGTCGCACTGTTGGAGGGTCAGTACTGAGGGAGTGCCTCCATGTCAGAGGGTCAGTACTGAGGGAGTGCCGCACTGTCAGAGGGTCTGTGCTGAGGGAGTGCCGCACTGCCGGAGGGTCAGTACTGAGGGATTGCCGCACAATCGGAGGGTTAGTACTGAGTGAGTGTCGCACTGTCGAAGGGTCAGTCCTGAGAGAGACCCGCAGTGTTGAAGGGTCAGTGCTGAGGGAGAGATGCTCTGTCAGAGGGTCAGTATTGAGGGTATGCTGCACTGTTGGAGGGTCAGCACTGAGGGTCGCCGCACTGTCGCAGGGTCAGTACTGAGGGAGTTCCGCACTGTCGGAGGGTCAGTGCTGAGGGAGAGATGCTCTGTCAGAGGGTCAGTATTGAGGGTATGCTGCACTGTCGCAGGGTCAGTACTGAGGGAGTGCCGCACTGTCGGAGGGTCAGGGCTGAGGGAGTGCCGCACCTTCGGAGGGTCAGTGCTGAGTGAGTGCCGCACTGTCGGAGGGTCAGTACTGAGAGAGTGCGGCACTGTCAGAGGGGCAGTATTGAGGGAGTGCCGCACTGTCAGAGGGTCAGTACTGAGAGAGTGCGGCACTGTCGGAGGGTCAGTACTGAGAGAGTGCGGCACTGTCATAGGGTCAGTATTGAGGGAGTGCCGCACTGTCAGAGGGTCAGTACTGGGCGAGTGCGGCACTGTC
>NW_025125780.1:0-1092 GCF_004010195.1 Chiloscyllium plagiosum | reverse complement strand
CAGTGTGGGGTGGCCATTACAGAAACTTGGTTGGAAGTGTGATGGAACTAGCTTCTCAACTTTCCAGCCTTTCATTGTTTTAGATGAGGTACAGAGGTATCTTGGAGATCAATCCATAACTACCTGAAAACGATTGGATGGTAAATAAAGTGTATGGCATGTTTGCCTTTATTGGTCAGGGAATTGAGTACAAGTGTCAGGAGGTCAAGTTGTAGCTTTCTAAGACTTTGGTTAGGTCACAGGTTAAGTAGTAAGTTCAATTCTGGTGGCCACATTACAGAAAGGATGTGGAAGCTTTGGAGAGGATGCAGAAGAGGTTTACCAGGAATCTGCCTGGATTAGAGATTATAAACTGCCAGGAGAACTCAGGTTGTTTTCTCTGGAATGGCGGAGGCTGAGTGGAGACTTTATAGAGGTCTATAAAATTAAGTTAAAAATCACACAACACCAGGTTATAGTCCAACAGGTTTAGTTGGAAGCAGACTAGCTTTCAGAGCGACACTCCTTCATCAGCTCCGAAAGCTCGTGTACTTCCAATTAAACCTGTTGGACTATAACCTGGTGTTGTGTGATTTTTAACTTTGAAAACCCCAGTCCAACACCGGCATCTCCAAATTATAAAATTAAGATGCAAAAATAGGGTTGACCGTCAGAATCTTTTTTTCCAGAGTTCCAATATCTCATACTAATGTGCGTGCATCTAAGGTGAGAGGGGGCAAGTTCATACATGGTGTGAGGGTAAGTTTTTCACCCAGAAATTGGTAGGAGTCTGGAACGCGTTCCTAGGTTTCAAGATGCCTTCCACATAGTCGGAGAGTCTCTCACATAGGGTCCCATTGCCCAATACAATGGGATGTCCTGGTGTGTTGGCTTTGTGTACCATTGGAAGGCACTAGAAGTCGCCTACATGAGAAGTTCGTGGGATGAGGGCACATAGGGAACTCTGAAGGACTGGATCCAAAGTTATGATCAGTGTATTTAATTCACGGGCATGTTCTTTGGTCGGATCAGCTGGTAGTTGCCTGCAGTGATCCTGGTTGTTCAGTTATCGGTACAGTTCTGTTCTATTCTGAATGACAATGGTTCCTCCTT
>NW_025125779.1:0-1092 GCF_004010195.1 Chiloscyllium plagiosum | reverse complement strand
CCGGGCGGTGATGTGTTTGAGGTTTGGCAGTTCATTGAAGGCGAGCAGTGGAGCTGTGGGAAAGGTCTTGGCGAAATGCTCATTCACGTTGATAATGTGTAGCGGGTCACGAAGAACATGGCGTAGTTTCTCGGCTCCTGGGAAGTACTGGACAGCGAAGAGTACCCTGTCAGTTGGTGCACGTGTCTGTCTCCTGAGGAGGTCATTACGGTTCCTTGCTATGGCCCGTCGGAACTGGCGGTAGACGAGTTGAGCATCATACCCCGTTATTATGAGGGCATCCTTGAGTACTCCCAGGTCCCCAGACGTTACTCCTCATCTGAACAGATCCGGTGTATGCGCAGTGCTTTCCCACAGGTGATGGCTGTTTTAATAAGTATTGGGTGGAAGCTGGAGAAGCACAGGATTGTGAATTTATCTGTGAGTTTGAGGCAGAGTGTGGTGCTGAGGTGTCCAACATTGATGGAGATGCATGTGTCCAAGAATGAGACAGATAGTCGAGAGTAGTCCATGGTGAGTTTGATGGTGGGATGAAACTTGTGGATATCATTGTGTAGTTTTGTCAATGACTCCTCACCATAGGTCCAGAGGAATAAATTGTCGTCAATGTACCTGGTGTATAATGTTGGTTGGAGGTCCTGCGTAGAGAAGAAGTCTTGTACGTACCTGTGCAAGAAGAATGTTGGCATGTTGGGGTTAAAATCTAGTCCCCATAGCTGTTCCATGTGTCTAGATGAAGAACTTTTTGTCAAAGGTGAAAACGTCGTGGTCGCAGATAAAGCGGATGAGAGATGTAGGATGGTGCTGGGAGACTGGCAGTTGTTGGTAAGTTTGATACTGTGTCATAATGACCATTCAGATAGCTGCTTTAAACACAGTGAGCGGAGTGTTGTAACTCTGAAACAACAACGACAATGCTTTGTTTGAATTGCACTGAAATTTGGAAGTTGAGGGCTCCCAAATCATTTGTTGGCAAATGTCATTTTTTTTCTGGAATGCGGAAATCTCGAGATTATATGTTTAAATCCCTTTTTGTTGTTATTGTTGTTGAATCACCTCGCCCTTTCTGTCAGAGTTTGACTTCATTCCTTG
>NW_025125778.1:0-1092 GCF_004010195.1 Chiloscyllium plagiosum | reverse complement strand
TTCACACTGTTCCTGCTCACACTGTTCCTGCTCACAATGTTCTTGCTCTCACTGTTCCTGCTCTCAGTGTTCCTGTTCACACTTTTATTGTTCACACTGGTCCTGCTCACAATTTTCTTGCTCACACTGTTCCTTTTCACACTGTTCCTGCTCACACTGTTCCTGCTCACAGTGTTCCTGTTTACACTGTTCCTGCTCAGACTGTTCCTTCTCACAATGTTCTTGCACACACTGTTCCTGTTCACACTGTCCCTGCTCACAGTGTTCCTGTTCACACTCTTCCTGCTCACAATGTTCTTGCTCACACTGTTCCTGTTCACACTGTTCCTGCTCACACTGTTCCTGCTCACACTGGTCCTGTTCACAGTGTTCCAGCTCCCACTTTTCTTGCTCACAATGTTCCTGTTCACAATGTTTCTTTTCACACTGTTCCTGCTCACACTGTTCCTGTTCACACTGTTCCTGCACACACTGTTCCTGCTCACACTATTCCTGTTCACACTGTTCCTGTACACACTGTTCCTGTTCACACTGTTCCTGTACCCACTGTTCCTGTTCACACTGTTCCTGTTCACAATGTTCCTGCTCTCACTGTTCTTGCTCACAATATTCCTGTTCACACTGTTCCTGTTCACACTGCTCCTGTTCACACTGTTCCTGTTCACCCTGTTCCTGTTCACAATGTTCTTGCGCACACTGTTCCTGTACACACTGTTCCTGCTCACACTGTTCCTGTTCACACTGTTCCTGCTCACACTGTTCCTGTTCACACTTTTCCTGCTCACAATTTTCTTGCTCACACTGTTCCTGTTCACACTGTACCTGCTCACACTGTTCCTGCTCACACTGTTCCTGTTCATACTGTTCCTGTTCACACTGTTCCTGCTCACAATGTTCTTGCACAAAATGTTCCTGCTCTCAATGTTCCCGCTCACACTGTTCCTGCTCACTTTGTTCCTGCTCACAATGTTCCTGATCACAATGTTCTTGCTCAAACTGTTCCTGTTCACACTGTTCCTGCTCATACTGTTCCTGATAACACTGTCCCTGCTCACAGTGTTCCTGTTCACACTGTTCCTGTTCACACTGCTC
>NW_025125777.1:0-1092 GCF_004010195.1 Chiloscyllium plagiosum | reverse complement strand
AGTTTATTAATGAAAGCACTCAGGAGAGGGAAAGAGTTACGAGTCAGCTTTGGCTGAGAGAATCAGTGTGAGATCAAATAGATCCCTAAGTACATTAAAGAAAAAGAATAATTACAGAACGAATATGGCCTCTCAAGTCTAAATGTGTGGATATATATTTTCGGTGGCACTGCAGGAGATGGACGAGATCGTTAATGAATATTACTTCCCTGTGTTTACCGTGGAAAAAGACATGAAGACTTTGTTATGACACAGGTTATAACGCTCTGAAATTCTAAAACTGACACACAGAGAACCTTACCGCTTGCTGCAATGTGTTAAGATTCGAGAGGCAAACAATCATCCCAAAGGTCACCAGTCAACGTAAAAATTAACAATTTTATTCTTTAAGTCTGATTTAGTAAACTAAAACGAACAAGCATTTACAACTTTCTCTGAAAACTATCCTTTAACTGCCAAACGACAATACTGGTCTCATAAATTCCCTCTTAAAATTACAGCAAATTCGGTCTGAAAACCCGTTATCATCTCGAGATGGCGATCTTTCTTTGCTAATTTTTCTAGTTCGACTTTGGTGTTCTGCTGTGTAGATTTGTTTTTAGACAGATAACTTTCAGAGAGCTGTATAACTCGCAGTCTGTTTGTTGGTCGTTGAAGATATTCTCGAATTATCTCTTCAAAACATCTGATTTTATTTCACAAAACATAGGATCAATTCATTGGTATGATGTCATCCCAAATTCAAATTCGATTCGATTTTGTTATCTGTGGTACGACTGAAATTGATGGGCCGAGTTTGAACTTGTTAGTTGCATGGCAACACCGTGCAAAATATTTGTCGCCACCAAATGTTACATATGTAATATTTCTGTTTATTGTGTGCTTCTTTATATCCGGGCTAGCTTCCTCTCGCCTTTCAAAATACAGTACAGACATAAACCTTCATGACACCTTCCCCTGAAGAAAAAAAGACCATCATAATGAATAAATGGCTCTATTACTTCGTTGCCTTAACAGCATTCCCATGACATGTGTATGACTTCAATCTAATATCACAGGAACGTCTTGCCAGATAAACATAATTAATAATTG
>NW_025125776.1:0-1092 GCF_004010195.1 Chiloscyllium plagiosum | reverse complement strand
TGAGTGACTGCGTCAGACCGGACTGGACCGGGTCAGACCGGACTGCACCGGGTCAGACCGGACTGCACCGGGTCAGACCGGACTGGACCGGGTCAGACCGGACTGGACCGGGTCAGACCGGAGTGCACCGGGTCAGACCGGACTGGACCGGGTCAGACCGGAGTGGACCAGGTCAGACTGGACTGCACCGGGTCAGACCAGACTGGACCGGGTCAGACCGGACTGGACCGGGTCAGACCGGACTGCACCGGGTCAGACCGGACTGGACCGGGTCAGACCGGAGTGCACCGGGTCAGACTGGACTGGACCGGGTCAGACCGGAGTGCACCGGGTCAGACCGGAGTGGACCAGGTCAGACCGGACTGGACCGGGTCAGACCGGACTGCACCGGGTCAGACCGGACTGGACCGGGTCAGACCGGAGTGCACCGGGTCAGACCGGAGTGGACCGGGTCAGACTGGACTGGACCGGGTCAGACCGGACTGCACCGGGTTAGACCGGAGTGGACCAGGTCAGATTGGACTGCACCGGGTCAGACCGGACTGGACCGGGTCAGACCGGACTAGACCGGGTCAGACCGGACTGCACCGGGTCAGACCGGAGTGGACCATATCAGACCGGACTGTACCGGGTCAGACCGGACCAGACCGGACTGCACCGGGTCAGACCGGACTGGATCGAATCAGACGGACTGGACCGGATCAGACCGGACTGGACCGGATCAAACCGGACTGGACCAGATCAGACCGGACTGCACCAGATCAGACCGGACTGGACCGGATCAGACCGGACTGGACCGGATCAGACCAGACTGCATTGGATCTGGACCGTATCAGACCGGACTGGACCGGATCAGACCGGACTGCACCAGATCAGTCAGGATCAGACCGGACTGCACCAGATCAGACCGGATCTGGACTAGATAAGACCGGACTGCACCGGATCAGACCGGACTGCACCGGATCAGACCAGACTGCACCAGATCAGACCAATAAGACCGGATCAGACCGGACTGGACCGGATCACACCAGACCCAATCACACCGGATCACACCGGACTGGATCGGAGGGCAGGGGGAGTGTTGTTGCAATT
>NW_025125775.1:0-1092 GCF_004010195.1 Chiloscyllium plagiosum | reverse complement strand
GACATTAGAGCTGAAAGTACAGAGGGAAACCCACGACATTAGAGCTGAAAGTACAGAGGGAAACTCAGGACATTAGAGCTGAAAGTACAGAGGGAAACACAGGGTATTAGAGCTGAAAGTACAGAGGGAAACACAGGACATTACAGCTGAAAGTACAGAGGGAAACTCAAGACATTACAGCTGAAAGTACAGAGGGAAACTCAGGACATTAGAGCTGAAAGTACAGCGGAAATGGAAGGTATTAGAGCTGCAAGTAAAAAAGGAACTGAAGGGTATTAGAGCTGAAAGTATAAAGTGAAATGAAAAGTATGAGAGCTGAAATATCGAGGGAAATGCAATGTGTTAGAGCTGAAAGTATGGAGGGAAACTCAATCTATTACAGCTGAAATTACAGAGAAATGCAGAGCTTTTGCTGAAAGTGTAGAGGGAAATGCAGGGTATTAATGCTGTAATTATCGAGGGGGACACAGGACTTTATGTTTCAGAAGCAGCCCAGAACTGTCTTCAGTGAACTATCTGGCCTGCACACCTTGAGGGGAAACCGAACCTCAAAGCATTTATTTTAATCAGTTGATTATAGAATCACAGAAACCCTACAGCACAGAAAAAGACCATTCAGCCCATCAAGTGTGCACTGAAAAGCATCCCACCCTGTCTCCATAACATCTGTCAAAATTCTGCCAAACAACAATGTTGCCTGCCCGGTGCCAGGGTGCGGGACATCTCCGACCAGCTTGAAAGGATATTGGAGCGGGAGGGGGAGGATCCAGTTTTTATGGTCCACGTTGGGACTAACAACATAGGCAAAGCTAGGGTGGAGGACCTGTTTGGGGATTATCAAGCACTAGGAAGGAAATTGAAGCACAGGTCCTCAAGGGTCACAATCTCCGGATTACTGCCCGAGCCACGTGCCAATTGGCATAGGGATAAGAAAATTAGGGAAGTAAACACGTGGCTAAGGGATTGGTGTGGGAAAGAGGGATTCCATTTCATGGGGCATTGACATCAGTTTTGGAACCGGGGGGATCTGTTCCGTTGGGACGGTCTCCACCTGAACCAATCTGGTACCAATGTTCTAGCGAAGAGGATAAA
>NW_025125774.1:0-1092 GCF_004010195.1 Chiloscyllium plagiosum | reverse complement strand
TCTCAGTTAGTGACAGGGATTGATCCTCCGTCAATGACAGGGATTGACCCTCAGTCAATGACACGGATTGAACCTCCGTCAGTAACAGCGATTGAACTTCAGTCAGTGAAAGTGATTGACCTTCAGTCAGTGACAGGGATTGACCCTCAGTCAGTGACAGGCATTGATCCTCAGTCAGTGACAGGGATTGACCCTCAGTCAGTGACAGGGATTGAATCTCAGTCAGTGACAGGGATTGAACCTCAGATTGTGACTGGGGTTGAACCTCAGTCAGTGACAGGGATTGACTCTCAGTCAGTGACTGGGATTGAATCTCAGTCTGTGACAGGGATTGAACTTCAGTCAGTGACAGGGGTTGATTCTCAGTCAATGACAGGGATTGAGCCTCAGTCAGTGACAGGGATTGAACCTCAGACAGTGACAGGAATTGAATCTCAATCAGTGACAGGGATTGAATCTCAGTGAGTGACAGGGATTGAATCTCAGTCAGTGACTGGGATTAACCCAAAGACAGTGACAGGGATTGAACCTTAGTCAGTGACAGGTATTGAATCTCAGTCAGTGACAGGGATTGAATCTCAGTCAGTGACAGGGATTGAATTTCAGTTAGTTAAAAGGGATTGAATCTCAGAGAGTGACAGGGATTCAACCTCCGTCAGTGACAGGGATTGAATCTCAATCTGTGACAGGGATTGAACCTCAGTCAGTGACAGGGATTGAAACTTAGTCAGTGGCAGGGATTGAGCCTCAGTCAGTGACAGGGCTTGAATCTCAGTCAGTGACAGGGATTGAACCTCCATCAGTGACAGCGACTGAACCTCAGTCAGTGACAGGGATTGAACCTCAGACAGTGACAGGAATTGAATTTCAATCAGTGACAGGGATTGAACCTTAGTCAGTGTCAGGGATTGAATCTCAGACTGTGACAGGGATTGAATCACAGTCTGTGACAGGGATTGAACCTCAGTCAGTGACAGGGATTGATACTCAGTCTGTGACATGGATTGAACGTCAGTCAGTGACAGGGATTGACCCTCAGTCAGTGACAGGGATTGAGTGTCAATAAGTGAATGGAATTGAATCTCAGTCAGT
>NW_025125773.1:0-1092 GCF_004010195.1 Chiloscyllium plagiosum | reverse complement strand
AGTATAATGTAATATGACATGACATAATGTAAGGCAAGGTAATGTAGTAAACATAATGTTACCTTCTTTATTTCTCCAGTTTTGACCTCCTCATCTGAGGAAGAATGTTCATGGACTCAGTTCATTAAAGGTGCACCAAACTGATTCCTGAGTTGGTGGGACTGTTCTATGAAGAACGATGTGATCAGTTTGGATAATCTTCTCTGTGGCTCGGACTTAAGTGGCAGAGAGTGGGAATTCTCAGAAAATCAGGTCATGACCTCATTGGATTGCAGATCGAGTCTCGAGGGAGCTCAATGTCCTGAATCTAATAAATTTTAATAATACTATGTTGGTTGAAAGCAGAAAAGGAGGTTCCCGATAACCAAAGGACATCTGAACCAAATAGGGTCTCAGTCTAAGGCAAACAAGTCAGGCCATTTTCGACCTAGGCACGGGAACTTTCCTGGCCAAGTGAGTGGGGAGACTGTGGAATTATCTACTGCTGAAAGCAGTGAAGGAGAAAACATTGAATTTTTTGTTTGAAAATAGTTTGATATGGTTCTTGGAGCTCAATTGATCAAAGTGTACGGGGATAAAGCAGTAACAGGGATTGTGTTTAACGATCAGCCAAGGTCACATTGAATGGTGTAGCAGTCTCGAATGATTTATTCCTGCTCATAGTTTCTATGTTTCTCTGTGAAACGAATAATGCTGTGATTCGTTCGTGAAAAGCTGAATAATTTAGTTCCAAGCAGACAGAATGGCAACCGACAATAAATCTGTTCCGTGAAATTGGTAAATATTTGACAAGATGAAATAACATACTAGCAACATAAGGTGAAAGTTTCAGAAACTAATAAAAAGTGACATAGCATGTGGACAGCTTTGACTAGGTACATCATTTAATGTCTGTTAACGGAGCAAGGAACAATATTCCGATTCATCTTGTTAGAATGTCAGCAAGAAGGGATTGACACGTTTAAGATTGTCAGCAAGAGAGGTGGGAGTGAGAAGAAAAAAGCAGGGATGCACTTTTGAGGCTTTTGAGGCTCCAGTCAGATTAGTCCACATTTTGATTGTTGTGAGCAATTTTGGTCCCGTCTGTCAAGA
>NW_025125772.1:0-1092 GCF_004010195.1 Chiloscyllium plagiosum | reverse complement strand
GGATGCAACGCCTCTGGCAATCCAAGTTAACTACCTCTATAGGATCCCCAATGTCCACCTTCTCGTCACATTAAACAAAACCTCAGGCAAATAATTCAACCACGTTTTATCCTTCACATAAACATGCTGGCTGTAATGAATTACGGTTTGACTTTCACAATCTCCCGTTATTAATATTTTACGGGCAGATTCTAACTGTTTGCATTCGATCACAAAAGCTTACCCATTACATTTTATTTTCCTAGTAAAATTGGTTATTTTAAATTCTTTCCTTTCTATAACGCCTACGTTTCCTTTCCTAGGTTCCTGAGTAACAGGCAAAAGACTGTATAATATCTTCTCTGCTTGCTCCGTAAAAAAGGGAAGAGTCACTGAATGAACTCCTTTTGTTCCAGGTTTAAACATTCCATGGGATGTATGTTCTACTGGTGCATCGACATTATTATTTCGATCGGCTGAATATCCTCCTGGTGTTCCTATATTATAGTCTCCATCGGCGTAATGGCCTCCTGGAGTTACTAGATTATTGTCTCGTGGGCTAATCGTCCTGCTTCTGTTCCTGACCAAGCAGCTCTGAATATCTGAATCTCTTTCTGCTGTTGCTATATGAGATTTTTGGGGACTTATGGAATCTTCCTGATGCAGTGCATAATTTCTAGGGACTGATGTGTTTCCTCATTCCTCCATAACAGGCTCAAGGTAGAAAACAGTCTCCTCTTATATCCCTGAAATTGGATTGAGGAAGTGATTGGTATTCTCCTGTTCCCATGCAACAAATACGTGGCGGATTTACCTCCTACTGTTCACATAAAAACGTCTGAAAAGGTTCAATTTCCTTCCCCAGTTCTTGTGCAACAGACTCAATAGGCTGAATGGCCTCAACTAGTGTAGCAATATCCAGTAGTTTTGTTGCATTTTTCCAAATTTGCATTGTGCATTATGAAGGCGGAAAGGTCTCATAATGCTGTTGTGTGACAGGGTACAGATGCAGCATGATCTGTTGTGGCGAAAGTGAGGACTGCAGATGCTGGAGGTTAGTATCAAATTCGACTGGTGTTGGAAAAGAACAGCAGATCAGGCAGCATCCGACGA
>NW_025125771.1:0-1092 GCF_004010195.1 Chiloscyllium plagiosum | reverse complement strand
ACACACAGTCTCCGGTCAGTGTTAGAGAAGCCTTTCACAGACACATACAGTCTCCGGTCAGTGTTAGAGAAGCCTGTCACAGACAGACAGTCAGTCACTGGTCAGTATTAGAGACACCTGTCACAGACACACACACGGTCTCTGGTCAGTGTTAGAGAAGCCTGTCACAGACAGTCACTGGTCAGTATTAGAGACACCTGTCACAGACACATACAGTCTCCCGTCAGTGTTAGAGAAGCCTGTCACAGACACACACAGTCGCGGTCAGTATTAGAGAAGCCTGTCACAGATACACACAGTCTCCGGTCAGTGTTCGAGAAGCCTGTCACAGACACACAGTCTCCGGTCAGTGTTGGAGAAGACTGTCACAGACAGACAGTCTCCGGTCACTGTTAGAGAAGCCTGTCACAGACACACACAGTTTCTGGTCTGTATTAGAGAAGCCTGTCACGAACACACACACAGACTCCGGCCAATGTTAGAGAAGCCTGTCACAGACAGACAGTCTCCAGTCAGTGTTAGGGAAGCCTGTCAGAGACACACACAGTCGTCGGTCAATATTAGAGAAGCCTGTCACAGATACAAACAGTCTCCGCTCAGTGTTAGAGAAGCCTGTCACAGACAGACAGTCTCCGCTCAGTGTTAGAGAAGCCTGTCACAGACACACACAGTATCCGGTCAATATAAGAGAAGCCTGTCACAGATACACAGTCTCCGGTCAGTATTAGAGAAGCCTGTCACAGACACATACAGTCGCCGGTCAGTGTTAGAGAAGCCTGTCACAGACACATACAGTCTCCGGTCAGTGTTAGAGAAGCCTGTCACAGACACACAGAGTCTCCGGTCAGTGTTAGAGAAGCCTGTCACAGACACATATAGTCTCCGGTCAGTGTTAGAGAAGCCTGTCACAGACAGACAGTCACTGGTCAGTATTAGAGACACCTGTCACACACACACACAGTATCCGGTCAGTGTTAGAGAAGCCTGTCACAGACAGTCACTGGTCAGTATTAGAGACACCTGTCACAGACACATACTGTCTCCGGTCAGTGTTAGAGAAGCCTGTCACAGACACACACAGTCTCTGGTCAG
>NW_025125770.1:0-1092 GCF_004010195.1 Chiloscyllium plagiosum | reverse complement strand
AGTGAGAAGGCAAGCGGTGAGGGTGACACAAACAGTTGACAGAGTGTTATAAACAGATTACACAAGTGGGCAAAAATGTGACAGATGCAATATAATGGGAAATGTGAGGGTTATTCACTTTGGTAGGAAGAATAGAAGCACTGAATTTTAAATAGAGATGGACTGCAGAAATGCATGGAACAGTAGGATTTGGGAGCCCTTGTCCATGAATCACAAAAAGATAACATCCCTGTGCTTCACGTAAAAGGGAAAGCAAATGGAATGTTGGCATGTATTTCAAAGGAAATGGGAGTCTGAGAGCAGGGAGGTTTTTCTAAAATTTTACGAGGCACTACTTGGATGACCGCTGAAATACTGTGAATGGTTTTGGTGTCCTTATCGAAGGAAAGATGTACAGATATTGGTGGAAGTCCAGAGTAGGTTCAAAAGGCTGCTGATATCAGAGATTGGAGGGGCTATTTTATGGGGAGAGGTTGAGTAGACTGGGTCTGTACTCATTGGAATATAGGAGAACAAGTGTGACCTCACTGAAACAAAGAAGATTCGTATGGAGCTTGACAGAATAGGTGCGGAAAGGCTGTTTCTCCCTTGTGGGAAACTCGAGCACCAGAGGGCATGATCTCAGAATAAGGGATCACACATTCATGACAGAGATAAAGAGGAATTTCTTCTCCTAAAGGGTGACGAATCTGTGGAATTTTTTACCATAAAGGTCTGTTGAGACTGTGTTGTTATGTAAATGTCTATCTGGAATTGATAGATTTTTAATCAGTAAGGAAATCAAGGGTTACGAGGAAAAGGCTGGAAAGTGGAATTTAGGATTATCAGATCAGCCATGATGTCACTGAATGCACAGCAGATTCAAAGGGCTACTTCTGTTTCTTTTTCTTATGGTCTGTGTGTTGCTGACACAGCTCAGATCCCTGTACAGTGCAAGAGTATGATGACAACATCTTCTCAGCATACCTAGAGTTTTCTAACTTGCAGAGGTCTTTACTGTCACAGTTTGTAAAAGACTGAAGTAGCTGCCCTCCACCACCCAGAGAAGAGACTTTGTCTATTTATCCTATCCATGGTTAAAAATCACACAAC
>NW_025125769.1:0-1092 GCF_004010195.1 Chiloscyllium plagiosum | reverse complement strand
GCTCTCCTGGTTTCCCTCGAGTATACTCCTACTGTCCCTATACTCCTCCAGGAATTCACACAAACACAGATGTCTGCACCTGCCATATCCCTCCTTCATTTTCTTGACCAGACCCTCAATTTTTCTCGATGGGCAGCATTTCCCACACTACCTGCTAAGGCCTGAACAGGATCATACTGTCTGTGTACTCTCGTTATCGCAGGCCTATGGACGCAATGGCAGATGAGGACAGAGAAGCAATAATTCTCAGTAAAGAGGTCGTGTTGGGAAAGATAACAGCCTAAAGATAGATGGGTCGCCTGGCCGTGATGGAATGCATCCCAGGGGACGTTAACATATGGCAGAGGGTAAATAGCAAATGCACTCGTGATAATTCACTAAACTTTGCTGGACTCTGGGACAGTTCTGACAGATTGGCAAGTTGCAAATGTGATGCGAATATTTTAAAATGGACCCGTTAGCATAACGTCCTTAGTGGGGAAGATGCCCGATCTCTTAAGGAAGAAATAGTGAGCTATGTGGATACAAACTGTCTCATCGAGCAGACACAGCATCGATTCATGAAAGGTAAACTTCACTAAGATGAGTGGTAGAGCAATGTGCGCCAAGGCCACTGTAAGTCTGCACAGGGATACAGGTAGGTTACGTGAGTGGGTAAGAATCTGGCAGATGGAGTTCAATGTTGGGAAAGATGAGGTCATACATTTTGGTCGGACCAACAGCAAACCGATGATTGAAATGGTGAAAACTTGCAGCATGCTGCTGTACAGAGGGCGTTGGGTGTCCTTGTGCATGAATCACCGGAAGTTGGTTTGCAGATACTGCAGGTAATTAAGGCAGTGAAGGGAATATTGTCCTTCCTTGCTAGAGGGATAGTTATGCTGCAGCTGTACAGGGTGCTGGGGAGGCCACACCTGGAATACTGTGTACAGATTTGGTGCCCTTACTTCAGGAAGAATGTACTGACACTGGAGGAAGTGTAGAGGAGGCTCACTAGTTTTAGTCAGGATTTCAGAGGGTTGGCGTATGCGGAGAGATTGAGGAAACTGGTAGTATGCCCATTGGAATTTCGAAGTATGGGAGGTTGGATAG
>NW_025125768.1:0-1092 GCF_004010195.1 Chiloscyllium plagiosum | reverse complement strand
ATGTCCTGCACAGCTGCAACATGACCTCCCAACCCCTATACTCAATACTCTGACCAATAACCGAAAGCATTTCAAATGCCTTCTTCACTCTGCTATCTATCTGCCGCTCTACTTTCAAGGAACAATGAACCTGCACTCCAAGGTTTCCTTGTTCAGGAACACTCCCTAGCACCTTTCCACGAGGAGTATTAGTTCTCTCTGATTTGCTTTTCCAAAACACAGCACTTCACATTTATCTAAATTAAACGCTATCTGCCACTCCTGAGCCCATTGGCCCATCTGGTCAAGATCCCATTATAATCTGAGGTAACCTTCTTCGCTCTCCACTGCACCTCCAGTTTTGGTGTCATCTGCAAACTTACTAACTATATTTCCTATGTTTACTCCCAAATCATTTATATACATGATGAAACATAGTGGACCCAGCACTGATCCTTGTGGCACACCTGTAGTCAGAGGTCTCCAGTCTGAAAAGCGACCCACCACCACCACCACCATCTGTCTTCTACCGTTGAGCCAGTTCTGTATCCAAATAGCTAGTGCTCCCCATATCCCATGAGCTCTAATCTTGCTAACCAGTCTCCCATGGGTAACCTTGTTGAACGCCACATGGATCACATCCACCTCTCTGCCCTCATCAGTCCTCTGTGTTATTTCTTCAAGAAACTCAATCGAGTTCATGAGACATGATTTCCCATGCACAAAGCCATGCTGACTATCCCTCATCAGCCCTTGCCTTTCCAAATAAATTCTGTCCCTCTGGATTCCTTCCAACAACATGCCAACCACCAATGTCAGGCTCACCGGTCTACAGTTCCCTGGCTTTTCTTTACCACCTTTCTTAAATAATGGTGTCACATGAGCCAACCTCCAGTCTTCTGATACCTCACCTGTGACTATCGATGATACAAATATCTCAGCAATGGGCCCAGCAATCCCTTGCCGAGTTTCTCACAGAGTTCTCTGTTGTACCCGAGGAAAAAGTTTCTGACTGTCTACTCTATCTATTCCTCTGATCATCTTATAAACCTCTATCAAGTCACCCCTCATTCTTCGCCATTCCAACGAGAAAAGGCCGAGAACTCTCAACCT
>NW_025125767.1:0-1092 GCF_004010195.1 Chiloscyllium plagiosum | reverse complement strand
TGCACTGTCGGCGAGATATCACAGGGAATGTGCTGCACTGTCGGCGGGTTATCACAGGGAAATGCTGCACTGTCGGCGAGTTATCACAGGGAAAGTGCTGCACTATCGTCGGGTTATCACAGGGTAAGTGCTGCACTGTCGGCGGGTTGACACAGATGAAGTGCTGCACTTTCAGCGGGGTATCACAGAGAAAGTACTGCACTTTTGGTGGGCTATCACAGGGAAAGTGCTGCACTGTCGGCGTGTTTTCACAGGGAAAGTGCTGCACTGTCGGTGGGTTATCATAGAGAAAGTGATGCACTGTCGGCGAGTTAACATAGAGAAAGTGCTGCTCTGTCGGCGAGTTATCACAGAGCAAGTGCTGCACTGTCGGCGGGTTATCACAGGGAAAGTGCTGCACTGTCGGTGAGTTATCACAGGGAAAGTGCTGCACTGTCGGCGGGATATCACCGGGAAAGTGCTGCACTGTCAGAGGGCTATCACAGGGAAAGTGCTGCACTGTCGGTGGGTTATCACGGGGAATGTGCTGCACTGTCGGTGGGTTATCACAGAGAAAGTGCTGCACTGCCGGCGAGTTACCACAGAGAAAGTGCTGTACTGTCGGTGGGTTATCACAGAGAAAGTGCTGCACTGTCGTAGGGTTATCACAGGGAAAGTGCTGCACTTTGGTGGGTTATCACAGGGAAAGTGCTGCACTATTGGTGGGTCATCACAGAGAAAGTGCTGCACTTTTGGTGGGTTATCACAGGGAAAGTGCTGCACTATCGGTGGGTTCTAAAAGGGAAAGTGCTGCACTGTCGGTGGGTTATCACAGGGAAAGTGCTGCACTGTCGGTGGGTTATCACAGAGAAAGTGCTGCATTGTCGGCGGGTTATCACTGATAAAGTGCTGCACTATCGGTGGGTTATCACAGAGAAAGTGCTGCACTGTCAGCGGGTCATCACAGAGAAAGTGCTGCACTATCGGTGGGTTCTAAAAGGGAAAGTGCTGCACTGTCGGTGGGTTATCACAGGGAAAGTGCTGCAATGTCTGCGAGATATCACAGAGAAAGTGCTGCATTGTCGGCGGGTTATCACGGGGAAAGTGCTGCAC
>NW_025125766.1:0-1092 GCF_004010195.1 Chiloscyllium plagiosum | reverse complement strand
GTATAGGAGTAAGGGTGTCTTACTGCAGCTGTATAGGCCCTTGGTGAGACACCATCTCGAACTTTGTACAGTATTTTGTGCGGTTTTGCTCTCCTTACCAATAAAGGACACATCTGACATTGAGGGAGAGCAGTGAAGACCAGACTGATCTCTGAGAAGACAGGCTTGTTGTGCGAACAGAATTTGAGGCGACTGGGCCAGTATTTCATGGGGTTTAGGAAAATGCGTGGTGATCTCAGTGAAATATCTAAAACTCTTACAGGGTGAGACAGATTGGAAGCAGGGATGATAATTCCCCTGACTGGGACGTCAAAGAACAAGGGGCCACAACATTAGGTACAGACAGGCCACTCTGAATTGAGATGAGAATAAATATCTTCACTCAGAGACTGCTGAACTTGGTCAATTTTCTGACACATAAGGCTGTGGAAGCCAAGACACTGAATATAAATGAGGATTTCTGGAAATTAAAGGGATAGACAGAGAGCAGGAGTATCGTGTGAAGATAGAGGATCAGATATCATTCCATGTTTTTCTCCAAAAAACAGGGTAGTTGTATTCCTGTGGAACACCGTGTTGTAGAAAATCATGCAATATTAATAATGCGGTCTATGGGAAAAAGTGAGGAACCGTCAAACCATCCCTCCTTCCCCAAAAAATATAGATCAGTAAAACCAAAAATTTAAATTAATCTAACACACACGAGCATAGTCTAAGAAAATCTTTAAATCATATATTGTAATGAAACAATGTTGTAAATGTTGCACTTTCACCCTAATGTCACTGACTACAGCACTGTACCTTTCACCAAGCTCTTCGCCAGAAAGGATGTGAGCTGACTGACCACATGATGCTGACATGGAATTCTGGTTTGAAATAAAGATCCGTCTAAATGTAGACTACAATTCCTAGTTTCAGTCTCAGTTTCAAGGTTTGCAGAGCAGATTACATTCCTGCTTTAGTGAACACACTGAAGGGTGCATTTTGCAGACAAAGGATCCTGAGGCTGGGTTTTGCTCTTCAACTGGTGCCGGGGACGGAATTGCGTTACAGTGAATGGGGAGCTCGCTTTATAAAGAGGATGCACAATTC
>NW_025125765.1:0-1092 GCF_004010195.1 Chiloscyllium plagiosum | reverse complement strand
GTCCCTCGGGATTCCCTCCAACAACTTGCCCACCCCCGACGTCAGGCTCACCGGTCTATAGTTTCCTGGCTTGTCTTTACCACCCTTCTTAAACAGTGGCACCACATTAGCCAACCTCCAGACTTCCAGCACCTGTGACTATCGATGATACAAGTATCTCAGTAAGAGGCCCAGCAATCACTTCTCTAGCTTCCCACAGAGTTCTGGGGTACACCTGATCAGGTCGTGGGGATTTATCCACCTTTATGCGTTGCAAGACATCCAGCACTTCCTCCTCTGTAATATGGACTTTTGCAAGGTGTCACCATTTATTTCCCTACAATCTACATCTTCCATATCCTTTTGATGCAAAATACTCATTTAGTATCTCCCCCATTTTCTGTGGCTCCATACAAAGGCCGCCTTGCTGCAGTAAAAACTGATGCAAAATACTCATTTAGTATCTCCCCCATTTTCTGCAGCTCCACACAAAGGCTGCCTTGCTGATCTTTGAGGGGGATTAGAGTGGTGCTGGAAAAGCACAGCAGTTCAGGCAGCATCTGAGGGGCCCTATTCTCTCCCTAGTTCCCTTTTGTCCTTAATGTATTTGCAAAAACATTTTGGATTCTTCTTAATTCTATTTGCCAAAGCTATCTCATGGCTCCTTTTTGCCCTCCTCATTTCTCTGTGAAGTATACTCCTGCTGCCTTTATACTCTTCTAAGGATTCACTCGATCTATCCTGTCTATACCTGACATATGCTTCCTTCTTTTTCTTAACTCAACCCTCAATTTCCTTTAAACTGGTTCCCACTGTGAAAGGGAATTGGAGATCTGGGCAGCCAAGGATAGATGATGGACCCTTCACAAGTTGGGTCCAACTTTCTGGAATACTCTGTGAGGAAACATACCGCACACATCCTTTCCCAACCACTCCCACTGCATTCCTTGATTCCCACAATGAGTTGTGGAATAGGGGAGCCAACTATGCACATGAAGATGAAAACACACTCTCATTCAATTTCATAAGCTCTGATACTAACACGACACAAGGATACGAGGCTGGACAGAAGCAGTTTGTGGTGAGATTAGATTAGATTAGATTACATTACAG
>NW_025125764.1:0-1092 GCF_004010195.1 Chiloscyllium plagiosum | reverse complement strand
TTCCAAGGAGGCGAATCCAAGGCTTCAGAGGGAAATTGAGTGCTCGGGGCCGGGTAGCCCGGTCGGGTTTGACCCGGCGGTTCTGCCGACGGTCTCGCCTTCGAGGGCGGACCCTGCCCCGTGTTCAGGCTGATTTTCATGCATTTCCAACGTTGGCAAGTGGTCCAAACGTGATGGGAGCGAACTTGACTGCTCATACCGACTTTGAGACTTCTAAGCCGGGTAGCTCAGCCGGGTTTGACCCGGCGGTTCTGCCGACGGTCTCGCCTTCGAGGGCGGACCCTGCCCCATGTTCAGTCCACATTTCCTGCATTTCGAACGGTGGGAAGCGGTCCAAACGGGGATGGGAGCGAATGTGACTGCTCATACCGACTTTGAGTGCTCGGGGCCGGCTAGCGCAGCCGGATTTGAACCGGCGATGCCGCGGATGGTCTCGCCTTCGAGAGCGGACCGGCCCCCGTGTTCCGGCCGACCTTCATGCATTTTGGGCGGTGGCAAGTGGTCCAAATTGTGATGGGAGCGAATGTGACTGCTCATACCGATTTTGAGACTTCGGGGCCGGCTGGCCCGGTCGGATTTGACCCGGCGGTTCTGCCGACAGTCTCGCCTTCGAGGGCGGATGCTGCCCCGTGTTCAGTCCGAATTTAGTGCATTTCCAACGTTGGCAAGTGGTCCAAACGGGGATGGGAGCGAATGTGACTGCTCATACCGATTTTGAGACTTCGGGGCCGGCTGGCCCGGTCGGATTTGACCCGGCTGTTCTTACGACAGTCTCGCCTTCGAGGGCGGACCCTGCCCCGTGTTCAGTCCACATTTCCTGCATTTCGAACGGTGGGAAGTGGTCCAAACGGGGATGGGAGCGAATGTGACTGCTCATACCGACTTTGAGTGCTCTGGGCCGGCTGGCGCAGCCTTCGAGGTCGGACCCTGCCACCGTGTTCAGGCCGAGTTTCACGCATTTCCCACGGTGGGAAATCAGTAACCAGAAAAACTTAGAAAAATGCCCAAAAAGAAGAAATCAGTAACCAGAAAAGCTTAGAAAAATGACCGAAAATGAGAAATCAGTTACTAGAAAAACTTAGAAAAACTTTT
>NW_025125763.1:0-1092 GCF_004010195.1 Chiloscyllium plagiosum | reverse complement strand
CGAATCACAGTAATTCATTTTAATCACTGGTGTACAAAAGATCTAAATATGATACATGAGCATCTTAGGAACAAACTTCAGAAATCCTGCGTCGATAGGCACCTTGTTCCATCCAAGAACACTACACTTCCCACACAAATTACTCATGACCTGAATTGAATAGTGTGTCTCTGCTCTGAAAGCAATTAAAAATAATCTGTCATTGTAACCCCTTACTCCTTTAAATCTTGTCTAGCTTCCCTTTAATTGCAAATATTATCTTTAATTTCTGTTGTTCCACATTTTTGGGCATGAAAGCTTTTCTGAGATCTTCTATTTCTGGTCTCTAGTTATGTTCTCCCTGCTTTCTACATGGGTATGGGTGTTGTTGCCAAGGATAGCTTTATTGTCCATGTCTAATTGCTCTTGAATGGAGTTGCTTCTACAGCCATTTCAGAAGGCAGTTAAGGGTCGGACACATTTCTGTTGGTCTGGAGTCACATTTAGGCTAGTTAGTTAAGGATGGTAAATTTTCTCCCTGCAAGACACAAGTGAACCACATAAGGTTTTCACAACACTCAATGACAGTTATCATAGTCATCACTGACATTAGTTTTATGTTCCAGATTGATTATTTGAGTTTTTGTTTTACCAGCTAACAAGGTGAGATTTGTCCCTGAACTATTAGTGTGAGCCACTGGCTAGCTAGTTCAGTCACATTTTCACTATCGCCACCATATTCCCAAGTGAAAATAAGCTGTCAGTTCAAGCTGAGGGATGTAAAGCTGAGGGATGAAGATTTTTTTTTAGCTCAGCATGTTTGATTGAACGATCAGCATCCAGAGAGTCAGGGGAAAACAAATGTATGAATGTCTCCAATCCAGCATTGTTATCTGCCTTACCAAAATAAAAGTTGCTACATGAGAAAAGAACTGGTTCCATCTAATTTTACTTTCTTCCAGCCCAGGCATTTACATTATGTAATCGAATCACAGTAATTCATTTTAATCACTGGTGTCCAAAAGATCTAAATATGATGCATGAGCATCTTAGGAACAAACTTCAGAAATCCTGCGTCTATATTTATTTTATAGACCTCCATGCATCACCCCT
>NW_025125762.1:0-1092 GCF_004010195.1 Chiloscyllium plagiosum | reverse complement strand
CGAAGTAGAGGAGGAAAAGGTGGGGGGTGGTGTCAGTGTTGCTGCGAAGATGGACTGTTCCACTTATCCAACGAAGAGGGAGGCATTGCTGGGGCCCATGCGGGTGCCCATGGCTACTCCTTTGGTTTGGAGGAAGTGGGAGGATTGGAAAGAGAAGTTGTTCAGAGTGAGGACCAGTTCAGTCAGTCGAAGGAGGGTGTCAGTGGAAGGGTACTGGTTGGTTCGGAGGGAAAGGAAGAAGCGGAGGGCTTTGAGGCCTTCATGATGGGGGATGGATGCGTATAGGGACTGGAAGTGGTGATGGACATGAGCGCGTGAAGCTATTCTGTGGCACCAGTGACATGATTGGTAAAGGCCCGGTCATAGACTCATAGTGTGATCGAGATGTACAGCATGGAAACAGTCTCTTCAGTCCAACCTGTATATGCCGACCAGATATCCCAACCCAATCTAGTCCTACCTGCCACCACCCGGCCCATATTCCTCCAAACCCTTCCTATTCAGATACCCATCAAATGCCTTTGAAATGTTACAATTGTACTAGCCTCCACCACTTCCTCTGGCAGCTCATTCCATACATGCACCACCTTCTGTATGAAAATGTAGACCCTTAGGTCTCTTTTATATCCTTCCATTTTCAACCTAAACCTATGCCCTCTAGTTCTGGCCTCTCCAACCCCAGGGAAAAGATTTGTCTGTATATCCAAGCACGTGAAATGCTGAGGCTGTGAGTGCTTCTGGTCAAAGGCGGGGTGGAAGGCATATTGGTCTCAATCTATTACATTATTAAGATTGATCAGCAGCACTAACCCGCACTGAGGATTGGCTCAGAGGAAGCATGCTGGAGCCTTAAGTGAGAGGTCGACGTATTGAAAGCGTTCTAAGAGATTTTCGTTAACAAAGTGGTATTTTGTTGCTTTGACAGTAAGAACTGCTTTTGCTCCCACATCAGTCTCTTGCTCCAGTAAACACTCCAATCCAGCGTACATTGCTTCCATTCCAACACAAAAACGCGTCCTATTCTCTCTCCATCTGGGATAATCTGAATTGACAATGTCAATTCTTTGAATGGAGAAATGCAGCAGGGAGTTG
>NW_025125761.1:0-1092 GCF_004010195.1 Chiloscyllium plagiosum | reverse complement strand
TGAGGCAGGTTTGAGGACTCTTGGACTATACTCGATCGAGTTGAGAAGGATGAGGAAGAATCTGATTGAAACTTACAGAATACTGAATTGCCTGGACAGAGTGGACCATCAGAAGAGGTTTCCATTGATAAGAGAGATTAGGATCCGAGGGGATAGCCTTCGAATTAAGGGCTAAGGCTTTGTGCAGAGATAAGGAGAAACCTCTAGAATCAGACAGTGTTGAACCGATAGAATGCACTGCTACAGAAGGAAATAGAGAACGTTTCATTGAGTATATTTAACACATAGATAGATAGGTTATTGATTGTCGAGGGGATCAAGGTTTATCGGGAGAAAGCAGGAATGTGGGGTTGAGAGATTTATCAGTCATGAATGAGTGTTGGAGCAAACTCGATGGGCTGAATGGTCTAACTTTTGCTCCAACATCTCATGGCCTTGTATCTGATTTCATGTCACTCAGTGATTTCCACTGTTGAATTAACATAACAGATTCACAGAACCAATATGCATGTTGTAGAAGAACCGCAATTAGCGTCTTTCCCTAAAGTATAATATTACTCATATTTCTGAAAGTGTCTTATCAGCCTTGTGTTTAAATCAAATATATCTAATATAGTCAATGATTATACATGAAATTTTCATCAGAGTCAGGACATTTGAATTTTCACCGGGACAGGACAAATACAAGTTCATTGTAACTCTCCCTGACATTTTAGGCATCCACGTGAATGATTGCAATCAGCAGGAGACTCGACAATCAACTCTATAACTACCCGACTACCGGGTGGCGCAACTAGATGCTCGAATCTCGCCGTCTCTGATTTGCTAACTATCTCTTAAAACGTAACCATCACCACTATTGCTTATCATGTCTTTATCATCTGCCATGTTTCAAAAATTGTATTACTAATAAACTTTGATGTGGGACTTTTGGTTGATAAGAAATGGGCACAACATTTTGTCTTTGATGCCTAATATTCTCCCAAATCCACCAACCCATTTATATTTGAACAAACCCCTTGTCTTTCGAACTGAAGAAGTATTTTGATTCGAACTGTTATCTTTAATGGGCGTGACTCGCTGTATCGTTAT
>NW_025125760.1:0-1092 GCF_004010195.1 Chiloscyllium plagiosum | reverse complement strand
GGTAGAAGACAGAGGGTGGTGGTGGAGGATTGTCGCTCAGATTGGAGGCCTGTGACCAGTGGAGTGCCACAAGGATCAGTGCTGAGTCCTCTACTTTTCATCATTGAAATAAATGAGTTCGATGTGACACTCAGAGGTATAGTTACTAAGTTTACTGATGACACCAAAATTGGAGGTGTAGTGGACAGTGAAGAAGGTTACCTTGGGTTACAACGGGATCTGGATCAGATGGGTCAACGGGCTAAGAAGTGGTAGATGGAGTTTATTTTAGATAAATGTGAGGTGCTGCATTTTGAGAAAGCAAATATTAGCAGGACTTATACACCTAATAGTAAGTTCCTAGGGAGTGTTGCTGAACAAAGAGACCTTGGAGTGCAGGTTCATAGCTCCTTTAAAGTGGAGTCGCAGGTAGATAGGACAATGAAGAAGGCATTTGGTATGCTTTCCTTTATTGGTTCGCATATTGAATACAGGAGTTGGGAGGACATGTTGCGGCTGTACAGGACATTGGTTAGGCCACTTTTGGAATATCGCGTGCAATTCTGTTCTTCCTATCAGAAAAATGTTGTGAAACTTGAAGGGGTTCATAAAGGATTTATAAGGATGTTGCCAGGATTGGAGGATTTGAGCTACAGGGAGAGGTTGAATAGGCTAGTGCTGTTTTCCCTGGAACATTGGAGGCTGAGGGGTGACCTTATAGAGGTTGATAAAATCATGAGGGACATGGATTGGATAAATAGACAAAGTCTTTTCCCTGGATTCAGGGAGTCCAGAACAAGAGGGCATAGGTTTAGGGTGAGAGGGGAAAGGTATAAAAGAGCTCTAAGGGGCAACATTTTCATGCAGAGGGTGGTACGTGTATGGAATGAGATGCCAGAGGACATGGTGGAGGCTAGTATAGTAGGAAGTGTTTGGAAGGATATGGGCCGGGTGCTGGCAGGTGGGACTAGATTAGGTTGAGATATCTGGTTGGCATGGAAGAGTTGGACCGAAGGGTCTGTTTCCGTGTTGTACATCTCTGTGACTATTACAGCACCAATTTTGAGGTCACCTGGAAACTTACAAACCATACCTTAGTTATTAACTATGTTC
>NW_025125759.1:0-1092 GCF_004010195.1 Chiloscyllium plagiosum | reverse complement strand
GGACTCCTACAGATTTGGAGCTGAGTTGACTGATCTTCATCAACATTGACCACCTTCCTACGTGTCAGGTTTGAATCTAACCAGCAGGGATTTTGCCTCTGATACCCATTGATTCCAGTGTTGCGAAGGGCCCTTGATACCACACAGGGTCGTATGCAGCCTTGACCTAAAGGGCTGTCACTCTCATCCTACCTCTGGAATTCAGCTCTTTTGTCCATGTTTGAACCACAGTAATGAGGTCAGGAGCTGAGTGGCCCTGGTGGAGCCCAAACTGGGCGCCATTGACCACGGTATTGCTGAGCAGGTGCTGCTTAAAAGCACTGAGACATTCCCCCACTTTACTGATGATCGAGAGTAGACTGATGGGGTGGTAATTGGCCGGATTGGATTTGTTCTACTTTTTATATACAGGAGATACTTGGGGTAATTTTCCACGTAATCGGGGAAAGCCATTGTTGTAACTGTATTGAAAAGTTTGGCTAGGGGAGTGGCAAGTTATGGAGCGGCAAGTTATGGAGCACGAGTTTTCAGTACTATTGCCAGAATGTTGTCAGATTATGGACCCTATGGTGTATCCAGTATCTCCAAACGTTTCTGGATATCGCGTGGACTGAATCAAATTGGTTGATGACTGGTAACTGAATTGCTGAGGATCACTGGAGGAGGCTGAAATGGATCATCCACACAGCACTTCTGACTGAAGATTGTTGCGAATGGACCAGCCTTATCTTATACATTGAAGTGCTGGGCTCTTCCATCATGGAGGAAGGGGTTATTTGTGGAATCTCTTCCTCCAGTGAGTTGTTTAATTGTCCTCAACGTTTGTCGACTAGATGTGGAAGGACGGCAGAGCTTACATCTGAACCGTTGCTTGTGGGATCACTTAGCTCTGTCTATCAATCACTGAATATGCTGTTTCGCGGACAAGTCGTCCTTTTTGGTGGCTTCACCAGGCTGACACCTCATTGTCAGGTATGCCTGGTGCTGCTCCTGCCCTCCTGCACACTCCATTGAACCAATGTTCATCCTCTGGATTGATGGTAATTGTTGCGAGGGGAAATGCCAGGCCATGAGGTTATGCGGGAGTACAAT
>NW_025125758.1:842-1092 GCF_004010195.1 Chiloscyllium plagiosum | reverse complement strand
ATGTATTGAAAGAGTCACAGGCATTGGAATGACATCTGCAGATTGGGAGTGTTACAGGGACTGAGAGGATCGTAGGGTCTCCACAGATTGATCATGTCTTTCAGAATATGTAGATACGGAAATCTTAAACCCAATGCATGCAGTCTTCATTTCAAGACCAGAGCTTATTATCCCTCATCAGCCAACGATCCCTGAACCTGCCAGCTTTTCCCTTTATCCCAATGGGGCATACTGGTCCTGGATTCTTGAT
>NW_025125758.1:0-742 GCF_004010195.1 Chiloscyllium plagiosum | reverse complement strand
TCAGAGCACTGCTTTTTCATCAGGTGGTTGTGGAGCACAATCCTAAGGTACAGAATTTATAGCAACAGGATGGCAGTGACATGGAATATAATATCAAACAAATTTAGTTTAAGCCTTTCATCTGTTTCAGTGATGACCAGCGCTTCCAAAGCGAGTTGGATTATCGCTGGGCATTGTGCAATTTTAAATTCACGGCATTGACGCTGGCCAGATCCTGCAGAATGGCCCCAAACCTGGTCCTGTTCCAGTTTTCCTCTTCAATCTGTGGACCTGCTGATCTTTTTCCATAACTATGTTAAAATGAAGACAGTTGTGGGCACTGGACCCAAAGTGCTCTCCGAATGACACTTAGTCACTTGCCCGACCTCGTTTTCTGAGGGAAGGTCCAGTGTTTCACCTGCCTGAGTAGAGTAGGGCCCTCTGCATTTTGATTTAGGAACCTTCCTTGGACACATTTGAAAAATTGCCCTCCGTCCAGGTCTTTTTATACTCGAGGTGGCCCAGTCAATACAGGGAATATTAAAATCTCCAGCCTGCACTCCTCTATTATTCCTATAGTTATCTGCAATCTCTCTACACATCTGCTCCTCTGGTATCTGTTGGGTCTACAACAGTCTACAATACAGTCCCAACAAAGTGACCACCCCTCTCTTTTTTCGAACTTCTAACAATGTGGAATTTTAAATGAATATATGTTTTAAAAATTGATATTAACAATCCATAAATAAGTATTGATAAAAAT
>NW_025125757.1:0-1092 GCF_004010195.1 Chiloscyllium plagiosum | reverse complement strand
TACTGTAGGTTACTCTTTAGTGGCGGATTTACCAAGGGAGGTATAATCAATAGTGAGGTGGGATGAGCCTTTCGGCTTCTGTGAGTTAGTCTGGGATACTGTTGGTCTGACTATTCCCTGCTTCTCTCATAATTACAGCCTCCTCAGCCTCAGCTTTAATGGGATCCGGTTTGTGTGGGGAGTGAGAGGGCCCTCGAACTTTACAGGAACAACAGATAATAACCCACATTCCTGTTTGAGTTACCCACACTACTGTTTGAGTCCTAGATTCCCAGATTCTCTGACAGTTCCAGTCTCCCTGCAAGGTACCTAATCTGGAGATGTCGCCTCTCCTTTGATTCCTGTCCCGGGCCTGGCCAGGTTGTTCCCATATTAGAGTTTGTGTCTCTACATGAATAGTTGCTCCGAACTGTTCTAACATGGGAACTCCCAGCATGGTTCTTTCCTCAGTTTCACACTCCCATATCTGAATATATTTTGCCATATCCATGATCTGCACTGGGATCGGTTTATTTCATCCAGTTTCCTCAATTCCCTCTCCAACTGATCTCATTTTAGTAATTGAGGGGTGAGGGCAAATCCGTATCGGTAACTGATATAGATGCTCCTGTATTAATATTATGTTCTGCTGGTTCCCAAACACAGCATCAATGAATATTCATGTGCCTACGTGAACTCATGCACACACACAATGTGAACATCTATCTCCCTCTCTCTGCCTACGTTCCTTGGCTATGTGCCCTTTTATGCTTCACTTGTAACATTGTGGGTCTGGTTACCCTCCCTGTATTGCAGCTATTCCCCTGTGTTTCTGAGTTTGCCTCAGTTCTCATGGCCCAATTCAGAATGTGGTTAGAATTATCTCCCACTGGGCGTCCCATGTTTATAATTACAGTTAAATGGGGTCCCATGTCATCTTTAAAATACATCAAACCTATTTCATCATCACAGGTTGGGGTTTGGTAATCCCCCGTGGTCCTTACACACCTCAGGCTTCCTTTCTGTATGATACTCGATATTATCCTTGGCTCCCTGAGTCACCAAGGTTATTTTAGCCTATTCAGCCTGTCACCTCCCCAGTGTATCCCTGTA
>NW_025125756.1:0-1092 GCF_004010195.1 Chiloscyllium plagiosum | reverse complement strand
TCCTAGGGAGTGTTGCTGAACAAAGAAACCTTGGAATGCAGGTTCATAGCTCCTTGAAAGTGGAGTCATAGGTAGATAGGATAGTGAAGGTGGCATTTGGTGTGCTTTCCTTTATTGGTCAGAGTATTGAGTACAGGAGTTGGGAGATCATATTGCAGCTGTACAGGACATTGGTTAGGCCACTGTTGGAATATTGCATGCAATTCTGGTCTCCCTCCTATCGGAAAGATGTTGTGAAACTTGAAAGTATTCAGAAAAGATTTACAAGCATGTTGCCAGGGTTGGAGGATTTGAGCTATAGGGAGAGATTGAATAGGTGAGGGTTGTTTTCCTTGTAGTGTCTGATTCCATCCTTTCATTTTTTTTTAACATAGCCTAGACCTGGTCCTGGTATGAAATGGGTTGCTTTTAGGAGTCACCCATTCCTACATACCACATTTTATGGGTTGCATTCAGCTCATTTTCTCATGCTTGGCTCTTATTATCCCTTATTTATCTTTTCTACTATCCTGGCTTGCAATCTACAATCTTCTTGTTACCTACCCCTTTCATATCTCTCTCTGGGCTCTATCTCCACCTATCTACTCACCTCTCTCCGCCACCACTTTGGCTTCAGCATAAATACCAGTTTTAACTAGCTACCAACAGTTCTGAACAAGAGTTAATAGCCCCGAAATGTTAACCTTGCTTTCTTCCCACAAATGCTGCTGGACATGCTGAGTTTCTCTATCAATTTTTGTTTTTGTTGCAGGTATGTCTGATTGCTCATATCCATCATGTGTAATTGTCATCATTGGCAATCACTCACTAACAAGTATGATTGTCCACGTCGGAAATTCTGTGTCACTGGTCATGGATTCTGTTGGTCTTTGTGTTGTTGATGAGCCCGATGCAAGAGCTGCATCCCTGACCACATGTTTCTCTCTCTTTCTCTTTTTCGCTCTTTTTTTTTTCTCTCTTACTCTCTTTTTCTCTCTCTTTTTCTCTTTTTCTTTCTCTTTTTCACTCTCTTTCTCTCTTTTTCTCTCTTTTCCTCTTTTACTCTGTCTTTTTCTCCCTTTTTCTTTTTTTTCTCTCTTTTTCTCTCTCTTT
>NW_025125755.1:0-1092 GCF_004010195.1 Chiloscyllium plagiosum | reverse complement strand
TTGTGATTACCATTTTCCTTCCCAAGTGTAGTTACAGGAAGTGAGTCTCCCGTGCTTTCCTGGTCTGCCTAAACGTGACTCCAGATACACAAACATGTGATAAACTCTTCAATGGTCTCTGAAACTTCCAAGCAAGGCACTCAATTGTATCAAACTGCTCATCATTCTTAAAGGATACACCGAGTCAGAACACCCGGTCTCAGCCTTGTTGTTGGAAATGGGAATGGGAAACACAGTCCTGACGTCCCCGCAGAGTCCTCTTTTCGAACGTCTGAGAGCTTGTGACACGACTTGCAGAGCTATCCCACAGACTGCACAAAAACATCGGGAAGGGAGGAGGTCATTCAATCCATTGAGCATCCCCCATTCTAGATAGTGGATAAAATCTCCTCAGTGAGATTTGCCCCATACTGTGTTCATATCTTTTAACATATTTAAACGTCGGGATATATAAAATGGAAACTGCAGTGGTTGCTTTGGTCCATCAATTTTGATCCTCCCTTCAATATACAGGCAGTTCTCCGATAACGCATGTTTATTAAACACAACTTGTTTGCATCACAATTCGTGAATTGTGCATCCTCTTAAGAAAGCGAGCTCCCATTCACTGTAACGCAATTCCATCCCCAGCACCAGCTGATCAGCAAAACCCAGCCTCAGGATCCTCTATCTGCAAAATGCACACTCAGTGCGTTCACTGAAGCAGGAAGGTAATCTGCTCTGCAAGCCTTGAAACTGAGACTGAAACTAGGAATTGTAGTCTACATTTAGACGGACCTTTATTTCAAACCGGAATTCCATGTCAGCATCATCTGGTCAGTCGGCTCACGCGCTTTCTGGCGAAGAGCTTGGTGAAAGGTACAGAGATGTAGTCAGTGGCATTAGGGTGAAAGTGCAACATTTACAGTATTGTTTCATTACAATATATGATTTAAAGATTTTCTTAAACTATGCTCGTGTGTGTTAGATTAACTTAAATTTTTGGTTTTTACTGATTTATTTTTTGGGGGGGTTTGCCTGTTCCCCACTTTTTCCCATAGACCGCATTATTAATATTGTATGATTTTCTACAACATGGTGTTCCACAGGAAT
>NW_025125754.1:0-1092 GCF_004010195.1 Chiloscyllium plagiosum | reverse complement strand
GAAAAACAACAATCCATTTTCATTTGTGGTCTAGTGCAAAACCTTGGGATGTGAGATTCTGAAAAAAAAAACTTGAATAATTAAAGTGGAGTGGCCAGTTCCCGAATCTCGGCTATTCTCTGATTTGGACTGTCAGTGAAAAACAACAATCCATTTTCATTTGTGGTCTACTGCAAAACCTTGGGATGTGAGATTCTGAAAAAAAAAACTTGCATAATTAAAGTGGGGTGGCCAGGTCCCGAATCTCGGCTATTCTCTGATTTGGTTGGAATTCAGGTGTGTGTGTGTGTGTGTGTGTGTGTGTGTGTGTGTTATTTATGGTGATGTTTGAAAGTATTATCATCATTAAATTGGGATAGACTGTTGTGTTTTCGGTTAGGACAGGTTATTCAATATTCTGATTTATGCTCTTTCTATTTCCTTCAGTAATGTTGTAAATAAATCCAGTTTAGCATAGAACTACGTAGTTCGACCATCTGATTCTCTGTCGAATATCCACTATACACGTACTAAAAATCAAAGAGCAAAATTAAACCCCGGGCTACTTTCTTGATTTGTTTTGAGGGTTCTTTCCTGATCTAGCCTGTGCCACAACAGTAAAGACTAAGCTGTGGGAAGCAGCAGACAAGAGATATTTGGAGCTGCCTCCTTCCGTGAAGAAAGAAGAAATAATTACAGCAGGAGCTCAATATTCATATTTGTTGGATACACTCACAGAATCTTTAGAGGAGGCGAACGTTCAATTGGAAATGAAACAGTTGCTGTTCAAGGCAAAAGACAACGAAAGGGAAACGGAACTGAAACCGTTTAAATTACGGTTAAAACCAGAGAGAGAAAAAAAGAAATCTTTTGAACTTCAGAAATTGGCACTTGGGAAAGTCAGCATGAAAGGAGGAAGATGAAGGCTGAAGGTAAGCTTAGTGAGGGTGAGCAAACCTATGGTAATTAAAGACCTGGAATTGATCTGTTTAAATATATTCAACCATTGCCTTAACTTGATTAGAAGGATGCAGAAACGTATTTTACCTCATTTGAATACGTGGATAAACAAATGCAGTCACCAGAAATCATGTGGATTTTGTTGATCCAAAC
>NW_025125753.1:0-1092 GCF_004010195.1 Chiloscyllium plagiosum | reverse complement strand
CTGACAGTGCAACACTCCGGCAGTACTGACCCTATGACAGTGCAACACTCCCTCAGTACTGACCATCTGACAGTCCGGCATTCCCTCAGTACTGACCCTCTGACAATGCAGCTCTTTGACAGTGCAGCGATCCTTTAGTTCTGATTGTCGTACAGTGTAGTGCTTCCTCAGTGCAGCACTAACCCTCTGAGAATGTACCGCTCCCTCCGTATTGTTCATCAGACAGTGCAGCAATCCCGCAGTACTGACCCTCTGACTGTGCGGCACTCCCTGAGTACTGGTCCTCTGACAGGACAACACTCCCGCAGTAATGAATCTCTAACAGTGCAGCACTTCCTCAGTACTGACCCTCTGACAGTGCAACACTCCGGCAGTACTGACCCTCTGACAGTGCAACACTCCCTCAGTACTGACCCTCTGACAGTGCAACACACCCGCAGTACTGATCCTCTGACAGTGCAGCACTCCCTCACTACTGACCCTCTGATAGTGCAGCACTCCCTCAGCACTGACCCTCCATCAGTGCAGCACTCCTTCAGTACTGACCCTCTGACAGTTCAGCAATCCCTCAGTACTGATCCTCTGACAGTGCAGCTCTCCCTCAGTACTAACCCTCTGACAGTGCAGGACTCCCTCAGTAATGATCCTCTGACAGTGCAGCACTCCCTCACTACTGACCCTCCGATAGTGCAGCACTGCCTCAGTAGTGACCCTCTTACAGTGCAGCACTCCCTCACTACTGACCCTCTCATAGTGCAGGACTCCCTCAGTACTGATCTTCTGACAGTGCAGCACTCCCTCACTACTGACCCTCTGAAAGTGTAGCACTCCCTCAGTACTGATCCGCTGACAGTGCAGCACTCCCTCACTACTGACCCTCTAACAGAGCAACACTCCCTCAGGACTGACCCTCTGACAGTACAGCACTTCCTCAGTATTGATTCTCTGACAGTGCAGCACTCCCTCAGTACTGATCCTCTGACAGTGCAGCATTCCCTCAGTACTGACCCTCTCACAGTGCAGGACTCCCTCAGTACTGATCCTCTGACAGTGCAGCAATCCCTCACTACTGACCCTCCGATAGTGCAGCAC
>NW_025125752.1:0-1092 GCF_004010195.1 Chiloscyllium plagiosum | reverse complement strand
TTGCTTAAATGTCCCCAAAAACTCTGCTTCCACTCCTACCACTGGTTGCGAATTCCATGTATTCACAGCTCTCTGTGTTAATAAATACTACTTCTGACATCTCCTTTATACTTCCTCCTAATATCTTGAAACTATGAGTTCTCATACCAGTCAATCTTACCCTGGGGAAAATACTCTAGCTATTCACTCTACCTATTCCTTTCATTATTTTGTAGACATCTATCAGGTGTCTCTCTTCCTCCTTCGCTCCAGAGAGATGTCCAAGCCTATTCAACCTTTTTTTCATAAGGTAAGCCCTCGGTCCAAGCAGCATCCTTCTTTGCACCCTCTCCCAAGCCTCTGTATCTTTCCTATAGTAGGGCGACCAGAACTGGACACAATATTTCAAGTATTGCCTCACCAGGGACTTGTACAGCTGCAGCAAAACCTCACGGCTCTTGCACTCTATCCCCCTGTTAATGAAAGCCAAAACACCATATGCTTTCTTAACAACCTTATCCACTTGTATGGCAACTTTGAGGGATCTATGGACTTGCACATCCAAATCCCATTGTTCCTCCACACTGCCAACAATCCTGTCTTTAATCCTATATTCAGCATTCGAGTTCCACCTTCCAACATGCATCACTTCGCATTTATCCAGGTTGAACTCAATCTGCCATTTCTCAGCCCAGCTCTGCAGTCTGTCTATGTCGCGCTGCAGCCTGCAGTAGCCCTTTGTACTAAAGCCGACACCTCCAAACTTTGTGTCATCTGCAAATTTACTAACCCTCCCCTCAACCTCCTCATCCAAGTCATTTATAAAAACTACAAAGAGCAGAGGCCCAAGTACAGAGCCCTGGGAGACCCCACTCAACACTGTCGTCTAGGCAGAATACTTTCCATCGACAGCCACTCTCTGCCGTTTGTCAGCCAGCCAATTCTGTATATATCTGTTTAATGCCTGGAAACAGAGTGTTGATGGAGGGTTGTCTGTTTATGCCTGATTAATGGTCGGTGATAGGGGGTGGTGCAGGGTTGTGTGCGTTTTTCTGTATATATCTGCTTAATGACAGGATACAGACTGGTGGTGGTCGAAGGTTGTGTGTGTGT
>NW_025125751.1:0-1092 GCF_004010195.1 Chiloscyllium plagiosum | reverse complement strand
ACGTTCATGTTCATGTTCACGTTCATGTTCATGATCACCAGTTCATGCTCATGTTCACGTTCATGCTCATGTTCACGTTCATGCTCATGTTCACTTTCATGCTCATGTTCACGTTCATGTTCATGTTCACGTTCATGCTCATGTTCATGTTCATGTTCATGCTCACGTTCACCAGTTCATGTTCATGTTCACGTTCATGCTCGTGTTCACCAGTTCATGCTCATGTTCACGTTCATGCTCATGTTCACATTCATGCTCATGTTCACATTCATGCTCGTATTCACCAGTTCATGCTCATGTTCACGTTCATGCTCATGTTCACATTCATGCTCATGTTCACATTCATGCTCGTGTTCACCAGTTCACACTCATGTTCACGTTCATGCTCGTGTTCACCAGTTCATGCTCATGTTCACGTTCATGCTCATGTTCACTTTCATGCTCATGTTCACTTTCATGCTCATGTTCACGTTCATGTACACGTTCATGTTCACGTTCATGTACATGCTCATGTTCATGTTCATGCTCACGTTCACCAGTTCATGTTCATGTTCACGTTCATGCTCATGTTCACCAGTTCATGTTCATGTTCACGTTCATGCTCATGTTCACCAGTTCATGTTCACGTTCATGTTCACGTTCATGTTCATGTTCACGTTCACCAGTTCATACTCATGTTCATGTTCATGCTCGTGTTCACCGGTTCATGCTCATGTTCACGTTCATGCTCGTGTTCACGTTCATGCTCGTGTTCACGTTCATGCTCGTGTTCACCAGTTCATGTTCATGTTCACGTTCATGCTCATGTTCACGATCATGCTCACGTTCACCAGTTCATGTTCATGTTCACGTTCATGCTCATGTTCACCAGGTCATGTTCATGTTCACGTTCACGTTCATGCTCATGTTCACCAGGTCATGTTCATGTTCATGTTCACGTTCATGTTCATGTTCACCAGTTCATGCTCATGTTCACCAGTTCTTCCTAATGTTCACGTTCATGCTCATGTTCACCAGTTCATGTTCATGTTCACGTTCATGCTCATGCTCATGTTCACAAGTTCATGTTCATGTTCACGTTCATGCTCATGT
>NW_025125750.1:0-1092 GCF_004010195.1 Chiloscyllium plagiosum | reverse complement strand
CCAATGTCAGACACGCAGTCTATCATTTCCATGTTTTTCCTTCCAGCCTTTCCAAAGGCGCAGTATTAGCCACCCTCCAGTCCTCAAGTACTTCACTTGTGTGTATAAATGATTCAACTATATCAGCTGGGTTTCAATGGTTTCAAAGTACAAAGAGCAATGAAAAAATAACGAAGAATATTACAGCACAGGAACAGGCCCTTCATCCCTCCAAGCCTGCGCCGATCCAATTCTTCTATCAAAGCCTGTTTTCAAAGGAACTGTATCCCTTTGCTCCCTGCCCGTTCATATATTTGTCTAGCGAGATCTTAAATGACGCTATTGTGGCCACCACTAACACCACTACTGGCAACGCGTTCCAGGCACCCCCACCCTCTGCATAATGAATTTACCACATATACCTCCAATCAACATATCCAATCTCACGTTGAACACCTGGCCCCGAGAAATTCAGTACGCCACTCTGGGGAAAAAAAAATCTTCTTGCAATCCACCCTATCTATGCCTCTCATGATTTTGGAGACTTCATTCAGATTCCCCCTCCCCGACCTCTGTCTTTCTAATGAAAATAATCCTAATCTACTCAACTCCTCTTCGTAGCTTGCACCCTCCATATCAGGTAATATCATAGTGAACCTCTTCTGCAATCTCTCCAAATCATCCACATCGTTTTGGTAATGTGGGCGACCAGAAATGTACAAGATATAATGCTGAACCATAGCCTTATTTAACTGTAACATGACCTGACAAATCCTGTACTCAATACCTCGTTCGATGAAGGAAAACATTTCATATGTCTTCTTGACAAATCTATTGACCTGCATTGCCACTTTCAGTGATCAAAGGACTTGTACGCCCAGAGGTCTCTCTGTACATGAATGTTCCTCTGGACATTTCCACTTACTGTATAATTCGCTCTTGAATTGGATCTTCCAAAATGCATGACGTCGCATTTGACAGAATTGAACCCCATCTGCAATTTCTTAGTCCAACTCTCCAACCTACATATTTTTCATTCCACAATGCCCTGGCATACTCATGATCCGGTCCTGGAAATTGATCAATCCTTATGGCTTCTCAGACCCTGCACGC
>NW_025125749.1:0-1092 GCF_004010195.1 Chiloscyllium plagiosum | reverse complement strand
TAACTGCACTTTCGGTGGATTTAAGACTCCTCACCGTTGTCTTATACAGTGAACGCTGGATCCTGAGATTGTGATCTCTGTGTTCTCGGCATACACTCATACTGTCGGTAACATCCTCCCTGTATCTATTCTGTATAGTCCTGCTAGAAGTTTATAACTCTCTGAGAGATTCCACATTTATTCATTTGAACTTTAGTGAAACAATCCTAACCAATCAATTAGTCTCCATACCTCAGTGCCACCATCCCTGGAATCAGACTGGGAAACGTTCATTGCACTCCTTCAACAGCTACGCCATTGAGAGCAAATATATGTGCAGTATTACTAAATCTTTGCACTTACAGACCATTTCAAATATTCCATTTTGGAGAAATTAAGGTGAAACTACCTCCAGTTGGTTTTATGAAAACTACAGAAAAGAAACCGTTCTGTGGATTATCAAGATTATCCAGTTGCACCGGCCTGGATTAGAGTGGTGCTGGAAAAAGTCACAGCAGTTCAGGCAGCATTCAAGGAGCAGGAAAATCGACGTTTCGGACAAAAGCCCTTCGTTAGGAATAGAGGCAGGGACTCTGCAGGATAGAGATAAATGAGAGGGGGTGTGGGTGGGGAGAAAGTTGCATAGAGTACAAGAGGTGGGGATGGTGGTGAAAGTACATGGGATGGTGGTGAAAGGTCAGAGACGTGGGTGGGGGAAGTTAACAAAGTGAACAATGAGTGTTTGGGGGTGTGGATGAAGGTGCTAGGTCAGAGAGGAGGGACGAGTCGATAGGTGGAAAGAAAGATAGGCATGTAGGACAGTTCATGGGGACGGTGCTGAGCTAGAAGGCATCTGCCCCCAACACCGCCTTATTGAAAAAAAACATGTCTTATTTCCTCAAGCAGTTCTCCGTTTGTGGATTTTCCACTTCACGTTAAATATTCGTTGGCATGTCCTATTAATTTTAGCCATTAACCCTTACTGGTCTCGTTACCAGACATGAAGTTTATACCCACTATGAACTATGTTAACTCCTTCGGCACATTAATCAACTCAATTATATATTGTCTCATTCTTCGAAACGCAAGAGTATATGGGCCTAAAATGTTTCA
>NW_025125748.1:0-1092 GCF_004010195.1 Chiloscyllium plagiosum | reverse complement strand
ACCCACAGCAATTTGGTTGTCTCTGAAATTGAGGAGCAAACCACTCAGTTATATCAATGCTACCTAGCATTAACACAGTCACCAGAAAAGACAACTCCAGAAATAATCCTGTGGACCCTGCAAAGTCCTCTGGGCCCTGACAACATTCTGGCAATAGTACTGAAGATTTGTGTTTCAGATTACCCAGCTCTTCCAGTACAATTACAACACTGGCATCTTCCCAACAATGTGGAAAATTGCCCAGGTATATCTGTACATCAAAAGCAGGACAAATCCAATCCAGCCAATTACAGTCCCATCAGTCTACCCTTGGTCATTAGTAAAGTGACGAAAGGTGTCATCCACTGTGCTGTCAAGCAGCTCCAGCTCAGCAATAACCTGCTTAGTAACTCCCAGTCTGGGTTCCACCAGGGCCACTCAACTCCTGACCTTAGTTCAGCCTTGGATCAAGCACGGATGAAACAGCTGAATTCCAGAGGTGAGGTGAGAGTGACAGTCCATGATATCAAGACCACATTCAACAGAGTGTGGCATCAAGGAGGCCGAGTAAAATTGGAACCAATGGGAATCTGGGACAAACTCTCTGCTGTTTGGAGTCATACCTGGCACTTCAGGAGATTGTCATAGCTGTTAGAGATCAGGCATCTCAATTCCAGGACAAGACTGCAGGAGTTCCTCAGCCCAATTATCAGTTGCTTCATCAATGACCTTCCCTCCATCATAATGTCAGAAATGGTGATGTTTGTTAAAGACTGTGCAATGTTCAGCAGTATTTGCAACTCCTCAGCTACTGGAGTTGTCCATGTTAAAGTGCAACAAGATTTGGACAGCATCCAGGCTTGGGTTAAGATGTGCCAAGTAAGATTTGTGCCACACATGCCAGTCAATGACCATCTCCAATAAGAGACAACAATCACTCCTTGACATTCAATGGTATTACCATCACTGAATCCCCCACTATAAACATCTTTGGGGTTACCATTGACCAGAAACTCAAGTGGACTCTTCAATAAAAGAAGATCAGAGGCTAGGAATATTATGGAAGTCATTGACTAGATCAATGCTAGGTAGCATTGATATAACTGAGTGGTT
>NW_025125747.1:0-1092 GCF_004010195.1 Chiloscyllium plagiosum | reverse complement strand
AGCACTGACCCTCCGACAGTGCCCACTCCCTCTGGCCTGACCCTGGGGCAGTGCCCGCTCCCTCAGCACTGACCCTCGGACAGTGCCCACTCCCTCAGCACTGACCCTCCGACAGTGCCCACTCCCTCAGCCCTGACCCTCGGACAGTGCACACTCCCTCAGCACTGACCCTCCGACAGTGCGGCACTCCCTCAGCACTGACCCTCGGACAGGGCCCGCTCCCTCAGCACTGACCCTCCGACAGTGCCCACTCCCTCAGCACTGACCCTCGGACAGTGCGGTGCTCCGTGTGTCTGGGCCTGGCTGGTGGGTCCTGTTGTGGTGCAGGGTGTTTCCTGTCTGTCCTGAGCTGCCGGGAACACAGGCAGCATTCAGAGAGCGGGAGAGGCCGAGATCAGCTGCTTTCACAAAGAGCTCATTCATAATCCCCTGAGAAATCCCCACCCTCCCCACCCCACCCACAGCACAAGGAGCTCGGAGCTGGTCTCCCACACGGTTTCCATTCCCCCACCTCGTTTGCTGTGTCCCCCGAAACGCACCCACTCCCATCTCTGAGATGCTGTTTGTGTCTCTGCGCGTGTGACTGTGCGTGCGCGTGTTTCTGTGTGCGCGTCGCTGTGCGCGCACGTCTTTGTGTACGTGCGCGGGTCTGTGTGCGTGTCTCTGTGCACGCGTGCGTGTCTCTGTATGCGAGTGTGTGCGCATCTGTGTGTCTCTGTGTGCATGTGCGTGTCTGCGCGCGTCTGTGCTCGCGTGTCTGTGCGCGTGCGCATGACTGTGCGCGCATCTGGCTCTGCGTGCGTGTCTCTTTGCATGCATGTATGTGTGCACCCGTGTTTGTGTGCGTGCTTGTGCATGTGTGTGCACGCGTGTCTGCGCGTGCGTCTGCGTGGGTCACTGTGCACGCGTCTCTGTATGCGCGTCTGTGTGCGTGTGCGCGTCTCTGCTCATCTGTCTGTGTGCGTGCACGCCTGTGTGCACGTGCCTGTGTGTGCGCGTGTCTCTGTGCATGTGTTTGCGTGTGCGTCTGTGTGCATGTGTGTTAGTGATTGCGTGGATGAGAGTGAGAGATTCCCAGAGTAGGAGAGACAT
>NW_025125746.1:0-1092 GCF_004010195.1 Chiloscyllium plagiosum | reverse complement strand
CGGGTAAAGAATGATCCGTGGAATGACGGGTTTTGAATGTGATAGAATTATAAGGACCCACAACACAAAAGCCCTTCTGCCCACGACGTTTTCCAGACTCACTTAGATTTGGGAATCTCTCTCCAAGCTCAACTCCACGGCATTTTTTTCAGAAACATTAAGACACTGATCATTGGATTAAGATCCTCTTTTACCCGGGATCTCCCCCAACGTCATTTTCAATTTTTTACAACACTGCCAGTGATAAAATGTTCTGTACTTGCCGTTCCAATATCGGCCACATCGTAGATAAGTCTCTTTAATGTCATTAAGTCAAATCTATTTCTCTCAATGTGTGTACTGACTTCCTTAATTTGTTTTGTGAGTACAATTATATTCAGTCTCAGTCGATTTCATTCAAATTTTAAACTCATTACTCCATTGTGACGTTTTTCCTCATATTGATCTGTCAGGATATTGTCTGCAATCGACATAATCACAGAATCAGGCCTGATGGGTAATATTACATGAAGCACTATCACCATCCGTGGTTATATCCTGTACTACCAGGAGGATAGATGCATCAATGGGAAGCACCATTGGATACCGTCAATAAAGAAGTTACCCTGGAATTACCGAACTTTGATTGCACAACCCAGGAAATTTTATGGCAACTGGTCAAGGAAATCTCCACACCATCCATCGTTGAAAGATCAGTTCTGCTTTCTGTTGAAGTCAAATCTGTGAAAGCACTGAAGGTGACAAAGATACAGAACGCAATCTGGGTGTGGTACTTCAATGTCTATCGCCAACGGTGTCTCCACAGGCGCACCAGTGACGAAGCGGAGCGAGGCTTTGAGTGCATAGCAGCCAGACTATGCACTCAACAAGAGGGAAACAACAAGAGGGAAACATTCTCGCTTAATTACTTATCACGGATGAGTCTGTCTCTCATAGTGTCTGTCGGAGAATCCAGCACAAAGTTTTGGCGGAGGGAAGGTCGCAGCCTCAAACTGAAGATACCACCCATTGTCATATATGGCATGACGTCCTGTTTGTGTGTCCGTCTGTATGTATGTATGGTCTCTGTTGCACATTTTTCTCGAAAGTGAC
>NW_025125745.1:0-1092 GCF_004010195.1 Chiloscyllium plagiosum | reverse complement strand
ATGATTCCTGTAATGCAGGAGCAGCACCTTGGAATGTACTGTCCATGATTTCTGTAATACTGGAGCAACACCACTGACTGTACTGTCCATGATTCTTGTAATACAGGAGCAACACCTCCGACTGTACTGTCTATGATTCCCGTAATACTGGAGCAACACCTCTGACTATACTGTCCATGATTCCTGTAATGCGGGAGCAACACCTCCGACTGTACTGTCTATGATTCCTGCAATACTGGAGCAACACCACTGACTGTACTGTCCATGATTCCTGTAATACTGTAGGAACACCTCCGACTGTGCTGTCCATGATTCCTGTAATACAGGAGCAACATCTCTGACTGTACTGTCCATGATTCCTGTAATACAGGAGCAACACCCCCAACTATACTGTCCATGATTCCTGTAAGACACGAGCAACACGTCTGACTATACTGTCCATGATTCCTGTAATGCAGGAGCAGCACCTCCAACTGTACTGTCCATGATTCATGTAATGCAGGAGCAGCACCTCTGACTGTGCTGTCCATGATTCCGGTAATACTTTAGCAACATCTCCGACTGTACTGTCCATGATTCCTGTAATACTGGAGCAACAACTCCGACTGTACTATCCATGATTCCTGTAATACTGGAGCAACACCACTGACTGTACTGTCCATGATTCCTGTAATACTGGAGCAACACCTCCGACTGTATTGTCCATGATTCCTGTAATACAGGAGCAACACCTCCAACTGTACTGCCCATGATTCCTGTAATACTGGAGCAACACCTCCGAATATTACTGTCCATGATTCCTGTAATACTGGAGCAACAACTCTGTCTGTACTGTCCATGATTCCTGGAATGCAGGAGAGCACCTCCAACTGTACTGTCATGATTCCTGTAATACTGGAGCAACACCACTGACTGTACTATCCATGATTCCTGTAATACTGTAGGAACACCTCCGACTGTGCTGTCCATGATTCCTGTAATACAGGAGCAATATCTCAGACTGTACTGTCCATGATTCCTGTAATACTGGAGCAACACCTCTGACTATCCTGTCCATGTTTCCTGTAATGCAGGAGCAGCACCTCCAACTGT
>NW_025125744.1:0-1092 GCF_004010195.1 Chiloscyllium plagiosum | reverse complement strand
ACCATGTCTCCTCTTGCTTTCGTTGTTTCATTTTAAAATTACAATCAATGTTGAATTCATTGAAATCATACACGGCTGGGAAAAAGGGAGGTTGTTCTCAGCTGAATAGTTACACTGAATGAGTACTTTTTTCCCAATTCATGTGTGCTGCAAAATCATTTCAATTTTCAAATCATCATACGCCAAACTGATTTGAACATAAGAATTATTTCATTTAATTTTATTTTTCAATGTGCAATAATCACATGATAATGTCAATATGAACTTCCATTAATTATCGTGAGATTCCTGTTTAATTACAGTTTTCTACATTAACCTCCATCTGCCAATCCTCGGCCCATTGGCCCATCTGGTCAAGATCCCGTTGTACTCTGAGGTAACCTTTCTCACCGTCCACTGCACCTCCAATTTTGGTGTAACCTGCCAACATACTGACCATATCTCCTATTTCGCTCTTGTTTCATTGAATAATGATGATCATTTTTGAATTCCTGGAAATCCCACACACTTGGAAAGAAAGGATGTTGTCTCTCGCTGCATAGACACATCGAATGACAAATTGTTTTCCCCCAATTCATGTGGGCTGCCAAATCATTTTAATTTTCATTTTATCATCTGACAAACTGATTTGTACATCTGGAATTGTTTCATTTACTTTTGTTTTTCAATGTACAATAATCACATGATTATGTCAATTTGTCTTTCCGCGAATTATCATGAGATTCCGTTTTAATTAAGACCATTCTTGCTTCATTCCATCATTATTGAAAATTACTATTTCATTTACAACCCATTACACACAGGAACTACCTAGTTAATTCCCAGTCCAATCATCACAATGAACATCTGATTAGTTTCCATTTGAGTAACCCCAGTGAGCATGTGATTATAGCCCTGACCTTCCTGGGTGGAGCCATGATGAAGGGTTCCTGTGTTGCTCTGATAATGTCTCTACTGCTAGACCAGGAGGGATGGGTTCAACTCTCCCTTCCACAGAGGTGTGTCAGAGCAACTCTGAACTTTGATTCTGAAATATCTAAGCACAGATTGAAATTATATTTCCTTCTCCACTCACCTTTTCATATTGACCGT
>NW_025125743.1:0-1092 GCF_004010195.1 Chiloscyllium plagiosum | reverse complement strand
CAGTTCAGCGGTTGTGGGCCTGGAGTTATACACAGAGACACTACAGATCCGGCAGAATGAGTAGAAGGTGTTAGAAAGAGGCTGAAGAGCAGGACCTCAACAATAATAATCTCTGAATAGCTGCCAGGGTCACGTATTTCCGTTGCAAGGAATAGAAAGATAGGGGAGATGAATACATGGAGAATAAACTGATGCAAGGGCATGGCTTTTTTGGATCTTGGATCAGTGGAAGCTCTTCTGCTGCCAGGGTGAACTGTAAAAGAGGCACTGATTGCTCCGAAAGTGGAGACCAACCAATATCCTCGCTGCAACTTTCGCTCGTACTACATGGGAGGGCTTAAACTAGAGTGGCAGGGATGCAATTACAGAAGCAGGACAACAAGTGGAGAGATTGACGGGAAGGCAGGTGCTAAGACCAGTGAATCAGAAAGAAAGGACAAGCAAAGAGGGGTGAATGAGCACAACAACACTCATGGTCTAACGTGTGTTTACATCAATACAAGGAGTATTACCGGTAAGACAAATGAGCGTAGAGCCTGGATCAGTACGTAAGACTAAGATGATGTGCCCACTGCAGAGACTTGGTTGAGAGAGGGACTGGAAAGGCTCCAGGATTTCGTTGGTTTGGACGATCTCGAGAAGAAGGTAAAAATATGGACGAGTTGTATTACTAATCAGATAGAATGTTACGTCATCAGTCTGAGAGGAAATGCAGAAGGGCACATCCATTGAGGCAAGAGGGCTAGAGCTGAAAAATGAGGTGGGCACAAACAATCTGCCAGTATTCTAACGTAGGAACTCCAACAGCAAATGGGAACAAATATGTGGCCGATTATGGAAAGATTCGATAACAAAAGAATGTTCATAACGGATGACTTGAACTTACCCAATGTTCATTGAAACTCCCTTACAGCAAGAGAGGGAAACAGAGTGGACTTCCTTAAATGCATGTAAGTGTATTTCTTGAAACAGTAAGTGGATAGCCCAACTGGCAGGGGGGAAACAGTGTAACATGTATTGGCTGATGAACCTGGTCAAGTGAATGACCTTTCATTGGGAGAGCCTTTTGAAAACAGTCATCACAGCTCGTTC
>NW_025125742.1:0-1092 GCF_004010195.1 Chiloscyllium plagiosum | reverse complement strand
GGACACCGAGAAGTGGAATGAGGAGAAAGCTGTTGAGTCAGAGAGATGTTCGTGCTTCTTAACAAATGCTTCAACTGTACCTCTTCACCTTCCGAAAATATAGATAGAGATCCCCAGGTCCCACCACTGTTCTCCCCTCATTTTGTACTAATGAAAGGGATTACTCAGATGTTGTAATGTTGTGGTGAGCCACCTTTGTGAACCTTTGCAATCCATTGTTGGGGGATTGGATCAATCACTATGGATTTCGAGTCAGACGTCCATTGACAGTGAGTGAGCTACTTGTTTCTGTTCAAGGACAACGCATCTCTTACATGTTTACTCAGGAATGTCACACAGGATGGTGACTTGAGACAAGTATTCGAGGGAAATACTGATTAATCCATAAATGGTTAAAATCAGAAACATTAAACGTCCTGTGACAAACGGCACAGAGAGAGAGAGAGAGAGAGAGAGAGAAAGAGAGAGAGAGAGAGAAAGAAAGAGAGAACGTTCGAATAAAGTTGGAGATAGATGAAATTACGAATACGAGCATAATCATGAAATCGAGAAACTGAAACTGAAATGGAGAAAGTGAAAATAATTAGGGAACATAACGGAAGGAGACAATTATCCATCTGTTTATCACCAGTAGTGGCTGTATCCTGTCCCAATGGGAGTGTCGACACACCAGAAGTGGCAAAACAGTTTGACACAGCCGGGAAAGGGTTGGCTCTGGGAGATTTCAATGTTGAAGACACTTTGTGATGGCTCCTTAAATGAGGAATGATACACGAAAGAGTTCTCCTACTGAGTCTCCCACAGCACCCCTCCTATCTGACGAATCGGTCCTCTCTCCAATGACAACTGGTGAAATGCAGAAACAATCAGAGAAAGTTGGAAGAGACTGATGCAAATACCACTGTTATGACATAAAATTGGAACATTGGATGTTTCGATATTGCTGTGTTGCAAAGGAAGTGTGAGGTATGTTTTCTTTTCATAACTTGAAAGCTGTAGACAGCTCCGCGTTCAACCCCAATATCACAACCAGACTAATCGCAAAATTCTGAGATAGTGAACTGACCCCAGCCTTTGTAACTGCATCCTGCG
>NW_025125741.1:0-1092 GCF_004010195.1 Chiloscyllium plagiosum | reverse complement strand
AAACCTCCAATCAGCTCGTACACTCTGATGCAGTTACCACTCAGACAAAACTCCCAGAGTTATCTTTTTTCCTGCATCTGTGTTTTTTTTTCTGAACCCACTAAAACAGTGATTTCATGTGTCCTAATTTGTTGCAATGAAAAGACCAGAGCTTTTTATCTTCTTTGCCTCCTTCACGTATTGCTTTTGTACCCTATGGTAAGTTCTTCACCGAGATCTGTATCTCCCTTTCTACGTGGGGATTTCTCTTTGCGACAATTTCTATCCATCATGGACTGAAATTGATTTTGGAAGCCAAAACAAGTTTTATAATCATAATCACTAGTCATAACATCAGCCACTTCAGCTGCCAGTTTTGGCTTTATAACTCTATGATCTTCCAAATGAGTGTGCACTATATGAATGCTTTAACTCCTTCAAAGTAATTGTCTCTCGAAGAGCATCGTATGTTTGCTCTCTTTTTAAAGCTCTTATCTATCTATCAAAATTACTTTGTTTGATCCTTTCAAACTCAATATGTGTTCGACCAGGATCCTTCCTTAAATTCCTGAAACATTGTCGGCTTTTAGCACATGCTCATGTATATGTTTTCCTCTCCTCATACTCCCCAGATCCCTCCTTTGATAGTGTTGCACATACCTCACTAGCTCTACCTACAAGTTTTGTTTGGGTCAACAAAACCTACATGGTCACTGGCCACTTAAATTCTTTAGCCACTTTCCTACTCATCAAATTTAGGCAAGCTGTGAATATATTGAAACACGTTTCTCACCAGGCTTTGGACTACAATGGGATTGCCCATCCTCAGTCTGTTCCTCACTAAGCTTTAACGCTGGCTTTCCATTCTAAGTGTCCATCTCTGAAGCTCAAATGCTCCCTCTTTTTCTTTCTCTCCTGCTGAAGCTATTATTTTTTTCTCTTTCCTCTGCTAAACCTCTTCGTTATCTTTCTTCCTCTTGTGACTTTAGTCGTAGCTCAAACTGCTTCATTTCTGCTTCTAACTCAAGCTGCTTCTTTTGCGATTGAAGTTTAGTCATCTCTACAGATCCTGATGGAGTCTCCAGCAAATTGGAATGCTGAGCTACTGCTCCA
>NW_025125740.1:0-1092 GCF_004010195.1 Chiloscyllium plagiosum | reverse complement strand
TATGGGACACAGCACTGATCCCTGTGGTACACGGTTGGATACGAGTCTCCAGACAAACAAACAGACTTCTACCAGCAGACCTTCTGTCTCCTACCACTAAGTTGATTTGGATGCAACTTGACAAGACACTAATGAGTCTTACCTGTTCGCTGGCTATTCTGTTCCACTTGATGTACCTGTAGAATATCTGGAGATTCTCCCTAATCTTGTCCTGCCAGCAGGTTTCCATGTCGCTGTGTTAGTCAGTCCCCTTCAAATGAAGAATTGCCTTCTTATTGCAGTCTGAAATGGCCTATCATTTACCTGCCATTATTTGCCGTAAATGTAGAGTAGACAATCAGAGAAAAATCTTGTTTATTTCCACCTTGTCATTTGTTTAGTGACTTTTCTAAATTTCACTATGATCACCTCTCAGTCTTCGAAACTCGAAAGAACACAGGCCGAGTTTCCACATCAGGCAATCTCGCCATCTGAGGGATTAATCTGGAGAATGTCCATTGCTCATCCTCGGTGGTCAGTATATTCTTTCTCAGATTGGGTCAATACTCTATGCACAGTCTCATTAGCAAGCTGTGAAACTGCTTCAACATGCCCTTCCAACTATGTTCTGATTATGTTAAATGAAGGCGAACCGGACTTTAACTTTCCACTTCTATATATTCCTCCAATTACCATTCACATTACTTTATTTAGGAATTCACTGCATGAGTTCTTATAAAAAGCCTTCTGAAGATCGAAATATGCCATTTCTATGTTGTAATAAACAAGTTCAAATCATTCTGAAGTTTTTCAAGTATGAAGACTCTGTCAGACTCTATCAGTGTATACTGATTCTCTCCAATGTTGCTGTTAATTTCTAAATATCCAATATCTGATCCTATATAATAGTTTCCATCAGTTTCCCGACAGATGTTAAGTTAATTGGTCTGCAGTTCTCCACACTATCTCTTCTTCCCTTTGCAGATGCTTGAATCCCTTCCATTCATCTAAAATGCTTGGAACATATTGACTAACTTCCAGCCTCTGCAGAATATACAGGAAAATAAAACAGTCATCGACGCACAATTAATGTGTCTATTGCTGATTTATTTC
>NW_025125739.1:0-1092 GCF_004010195.1 Chiloscyllium plagiosum | reverse complement strand
GATAAATGGGAGAACGTGTGCAGCGTCGTGAAACACTGAATATAATGATGGAGAATCGCTGCATCGAAACAGACACTCTGTCCAACTTGTGCATCCCTAATATTTATGAATTTAACAGTGCACCAATGAATGGGACAATAATTGCAAGGAATGACGAAATTGAACCATAGCCAAGTGTTTATCTCAGTAAGAATATTTGGAACAGGGCGTCAGGTAATGGGGGAAACGGTTAGGTACATCAGCGAATGGGAGATTTGGTTCAGGGCAGGAGTAAATCGGAGATTTAGTGCAGTGCAGCATTAAATGGAGCAGGACATACTGCATGGGAGAATTAAAGGAGGGAACCCATAAATGGGAGAATGCAACGAGGGCACCCCACCAGTTCTCAGACAATATCACAGCTCTGAATGAATTGGAGATGCCAGTGTTGGACTGGGGTGAACAAAGTTAAAAATCACACAACACCAGGTTAAAATCCAATAGGTATAATTGGAAGCACATTAGCTTTCGGAGCGTCGCAATTTGGAACACAAATCTGAATGTTTGACAAGTCACTCGCTCAGGAATCAATCGCAGACAATAACGCACGTCCTCATCACTGACCCTCCTAAAAGGAAGCATTCCCCCGCTCCAAACCTCCAAGCATCTCAGAATACTTCAGTACTGCTCCCCCCAACTGCAGTGAAAAGAGCCACTGGTTGTGTCTTGACTCTTTGTTAATAGTTCAGTCCCGCAGTTGCAAAGTGCAACAAGATCAGAAACGAGGGATTTCATACTACTGGAGTGTGAGCTCAGAGGCAGTACAAAAGCGCCTTCAAACGGCCAGTATCGTGTGAGTCAGCCCGCGCTTTCGGATGGCCAGAACTGAGGAAGTGCACTATTCCTGGAGATTCTGTCTGACACTTTAGTGTGAAAGGAGTCAGTCAAAATGAGAGGATCAGCATTGTGGTTATTGTAGATCAATAATGAGGGCACTCCTGAAGGAGGACTGCAATTTCACTCCTGAGGCGGTGTCTCGCCGTTAGAGTTGCAGCCTGGGGGAATGCCTCATCATTAGATTGTCAGCCTGTGGCAGTGCCTCACGATCAAAGA
>NW_025125738.1:0-1092 GCF_004010195.1 Chiloscyllium plagiosum | reverse complement strand
AAATCACGTTGCAGGGAGAAGGACACATTGTTTTGAAGTACATTCAGGCCAGTTAATGGGATGAACTTTATTGTCTGTGTTTACGTTTCTTCAGGACAGAATGGCCACAACAACTTAGACTGAAAGACAGGAATTTCCAACCTCCGTTTGTCTGTAAGGAACTGGTTGAACCGGTGAGAACCGTTAAAAATGATTTTCACTTTTCCTGTCAGGAAATGTAAAGAAGTAACCTTTGTTTACTTACAAGTGATCGAGTGTGTGACCATGTCTTAGAAAATATATGTTCTTATGAATGTTCGTCTCCATGTTTGGGAAAGGAGAAATTCTTGTATTTACGTCACATCTCTAAAGTAATTCAGACATTGTGCTGTGTTATGACAGCTCCAATAATTTCAATAGATCTTTAAATACAGTGAGCCATTTGAAATCTGACTCTGTCCACAATAAAACTGATAACTTTACCTCCAGGATGATGCATAATTTCTTTGTTTACCTTCTTTACAGTTACCAGAGTGACAATCTTCATCCTGCTTCATAAAGATTGTGGATTGTCTCCCTGTGTCAGTCGTTACCTGGGGGCCATGGCAGTGGCGGATCTACTGGTCATTATCCTCGATCTGATATTGAGACACATTCCCATTGTTTATTGGGAAGGGTTTACTTTCCTGTTGTACATCCATGTGTGTAATATCCACGCCGTTCTGCTTTATGCAGCAACTGACTGTTCTGTCTGGTTCACAGTCACTTTCACCTTTGATCGGTTTGTAGCCATTTGTTGCCAGAACCTGAAAAGTAAATATTGCAGTGATAAAACGGCGGCTGTGGTTCTTGGAACAGTGACTGTGCTGAGCTGCTTAAAGAACATTTTCTGGTATTTCATGCTGTCAGGGTTGTATAATCTGGATAACATCCCCTGGTTTTGTCACACAACAAGCAGTGTTCAATCCTCTCGTGTCTGGACTGCAATCGAGTTCCTCCATCACGTCCTAAACCCGGCTCTTCCATTTCTCCTGATTGCACTACTCAATATTTTCACCGTCAGACACATTTTAGTGACCCGCAGAGCCCGCAAGAGACTGCGTGCTCACACAA
>NW_025125737.1:0-1092 GCF_004010195.1 Chiloscyllium plagiosum | reverse complement strand
GGCCCAGTGTGACTGCTGGTTTTGCCCAGCGTGCATGTGTTTGGTCCAGTGTGACTGTTGTTTGGCCCAGTGTGACTGCCGTTTGGCCCAGTGTGACTGTTGTTTGGCCCAGTGTTGCTATCGTTTGGCCCTGTTTGACTGTCATTTGGCCCAGTGTGGCTATCGTTTGGCCCCGTGTGACTGTTGTTTGTTCCAGTGTTGCTATCGTTTGGCCCAGTGTGCATGTCATTTGGCCCTGCGTGACTGCCGTTTGGCCCAGTGTGACTGTTGTTTGGCCCAGTGTGACTGTCGTTTGGCCCAGTGTGGCTGTTGCTTGGCCTAGTGTGACTGCCGTTTGGTCCAGTGTGACTGTTGTTTGGCCCAGTGTGGCTATTGCTTGGCCCAGCGTGACTGTCGTTTGGCCCAGTGTGACTGTTGTTTGGCCCAGTGTGACTGTCGTTTGGCCCATTGTGGTTATCGTTTGGCCAAGTGTGTCTGTTGGCTGGCCCAGTCTGACTGTTGTTTGGCCCAGTGTGACTGCTGTTTGGCCCAGTGTGGCTATCGTTTTGGCCAGCGTGGCTGTTGTTTGGCTCAGTGTGTCTGTCGTTTGGCCGAGTGTGACTGGTGTTTGGCCCAGTGTTGCTATCGTTTGGCCCAGTGTGACTGTCATTTGGCGCAGGGCCCAGTGTGCCTGTTGTTTGGCCCAGTCTGGCAATTGTTTGGCCCAGTGTGGCATTTGTTTGGCCCAGTCTGACAATTGTTTGGCCCAGTGAGACTGTTGTTTGGCCCAGTGTGGCTATCGTTTGGCCCAGTGTGGCTATCGTTTGGCCCAGTGTGACTGCTGTTTGGCCCAGTGTGGCTATCATTTGGCCCAGTCTGGCAATTGTTTGGCTCAATGTGTCTGTTGTTTGGCCCAGTCTGGCAAATGTTTGGCCCAGTGCGGCAATTGTTTGGCCCAGTGTGCCTATCGTTTGTCCCAGTGTGGCAATTGTTTGGCCCAGTGAGACTGTTGTTTTGGCCCAGTGTGTCTGTTGTTTGGCCCAGTGTGGCAATTGTTTGGCCCAGTGAGACTGTTGTTTAGCCCAGTGTGGCTGTTGTTTGGCCCAGTGTGGC
>NW_025125736.1:0-1092 GCF_004010195.1 Chiloscyllium plagiosum | reverse complement strand
CATTTGCTTTCTTTCCCATCTGAAACACTTCTGGTGCCATTTTCAAGGAAATACTGACTTGCACCGAGATCCTTCTGTACATCAATGTCCCTGGGTATCCTAATTTCTTTCTTGAATTTGAAATCCTACATTCCGCCGTCTCACACTTGTACAGATTAAACTAAATTTGCAATTTCTCTACACATCTTTTCAATTGATCTGTAACCTCCTGCAACCTTGGATCTCCTTGCTCATTAACCGCAACTCCACCGATGTTCATGCCATCTGCAATAATTATCTTTGTCACTTCCTTTCGTTTCAATTGTGCGAGAATCTGTAAACAGAGGCCGTAAACTCCCACCAAGGGCTCACACATTCAAGAATGAGATGAGGAGGAATATCTTCATTCAGAGGGTAGTGACTCTGTGGAAATTCATGAACTGCAAGGGGCAGTCAAGCTGCGTCATTAAGTATATTTACAGCAGAGATAATCAGATTTTAATGAATCAGGGAAAGAATAGTTTTGTGTAAAAGGCAGTACAGTAGAGTTGAGGATCATCACATCAGCCATCATCCCATTGAAGAACAAAACATTCTTAATGGGTCAAATGGCCTTACTCCGCTCCTACATCTCATGGTCTGAAATCTCACGGCTCCTTGATATGATGGAGAAAACAATCTAGTATACAATCCCGGATTCTATCCAGTACAGCCCTTATACTCATTAATAACCAGTCGGGATGGAGAGCACGATCACTCACAATTACTGTACTGCCCTTGTTCCAAGTTCATTCAGTGTCCTGACTGTAACCAGATTTACATTAACATCACTGTCGGGAGCCGATAAAAGAATTCCTGCTAAAAATTGCTGCTGCTTGCTTATTCTCAGATCCACCCAAATAGACTCCAAATTTTTATCTTCAGTTCGATATGTTTATCTCATGAATGCATTAGCCTCATTCTTGCTTCACAACGTTTCGGCTTTTGCTTAGCCTGCCTCGATCCCAACAGCCCTTCAATATCCCCTTCCCAGCGATGGTCATTCTGCAGTTTCATCTCCGGAATAACAGTTTGATCAGAACTGTTCACTGTCATTCGATCTGCCTTATAGCA
>NW_025125735.1:0-1092 GCF_004010195.1 Chiloscyllium plagiosum | reverse complement strand
CCTGTGGCTGTCTGAGGGTCAATCCCTGTCACTTACTGAGATTCAATCCTTGTAACTAACTGAGATTCAATCCCTGTCACTGACTGAGGGTCAATCCCTGTCACTGACTGAGATTCATTCACTGTCACGGACTGAGATTCAATCCCTGTCAGTGACTGCGATTCTATGCCTGTCACTGACTACGATTCCATTCCTATCACTGTCTGAGCCTCAACCCCTGTCAGTGGTTGAGATTCAATGACTGTCACTGAGGTTCAATCCCTGTCACTGACTGGGATTCAATTTCTGTGACTGACAGCGATTCAATCCCTGTCACGGACTGCGATACAATCCCAGTCACTGATTGAGTTTTAATCCCTGTCACTGACTGAGATTCAATCCCAGTCACTGATTAAGATTCAATCCGGTCACTGAGTGAGTCTCAATCCCTGACATGGATTGAGATTCAATCACTGTCACTGACTAAGGGTCAATCCCTGTAACTATTTGTGGCTCAATCCCTGTCACTGACTGAGTTTCAATCCCTGTCACTGACTGAGATTCAATCCTTGTAACGAACTGAGATTCAATCCCTGTCACTGACTGAGGGTCAATCGCTGTCACTGACTGAGATTCATACCCTGTCACGGACTGAGATTCAATCCCTGTCAGTGACTGCGATTCTATGACAGTCACTGACTAAGATTCCATTCCTATCACTGACTGAGCATCAATCTCTGTCAGTGATTGAGATTTATTTGTCAATGAATGAGGTTCAATCCCAGTCACTGACTGAGTTTAAATCCCCGTCACTGACTGAGGTTCAATCCCAATCACTGATTGAAATTCAATCCATATCACTGACTAAGGTTTAAACCCTGTCACTGACTGAGGCTCAATCCTTGTCACAGACTGTGATTCAATCCCTGTCACTGGCTAAGGTTCAATCCCTGTCAGTGACTAAGGTTCAATCCCTATCACTGACTGAAACGCAATCCCTTTCACTGACTGAGGTTCAATCCCTGTCGCTGACTGAGGGTCAATCCCTGTCACTGACTGAGATTCAATCCCTGTCGCTGTCTGAGATTCAATCCCTGTCACTGACTGCGATTC